>NC_056607.1:19428017-19728017 GCF_018340385.1 Cyprinus carpio
AGCGTCTCAAAAAGTATTCCAAATAATGGTTACAAAGTCACTAGATTTAAAACTCTAAAAATATGAGTTCTTTAATGTGAATTTTTTTTTTTTTAAGAATTAAATGAAATATTCACACCACGCAAATCAGTTTGGTTGAGTTTTTTTATGTTTTTGTTTTTTGTTCAATGATAGCAAAAAACAAATAAAATTGCACATTATGATGATAATGAATGAGGTTAATTAAGACATAAAAAAAAAAAAAAAAAAAAAAAAGCCCAATGCAAGTTTCTTTTTGCTATATATTGGTGTTTTTATGAAATTGGTGTGTTTCGACTGGGTGTATTTTCAATTCGCAATTACAATTTGCGCAATTTGAGGGGTATTAGAAGCTCATAGTCAGCGACTGATTGTTTTGAGCTGCGTGAATGAATCCTGGTAAACTGAAGCACTTTACTAGCTGATTATTTCACTTCTTAACTAACCCAAATGCAGCATATACAGGGGTTCGACAAAATAATGTGAACACCCATTGCAATGGTTAATATATAAGTGTCAGCTACAGTGAGAATTTTTTTTTGTGATCATCTAATATGTATGTTTTTAATGTCTATATTGTGAAGTTCACATATGAGTGTAGTATAAGTTGTGTTCAGCAATGTTTTGTACAAGCACTTGGAGAAATGGGCAACTTGTTAGACTTCCAAAAAGATCATCATAACATTATTACAGAAGCTCATGACATTTTTGTTATATGTAGACACATCAATACATGTTAAAATTAATATATAAAATCTTTTTTTTTTTTTTTGCACTTTCAATTTAAACTAAAATGTTGTTTTCTTCAACTAAAATTAAAATTAATATACAAAAACCGTCTGAAAAAAAGAGCCAGCATGACAGATGCTTCTTATGAAAGAACTGATTCACTGACACTCACAATTCAAGCAGCTCTTGAAGATCTGCACAGCAATGAAGCACTAAAACTCAGAGCTGACCACATGGCATTTAATGAATCAATGCCTTAATGACCACTGTCAGTCAAATTTATTCCTGCAATATGTACGGGAAGACAAATGTCTCGTCAAGCGGCCTTCTGCTTATGTCATTAAGCTTCCAGATGGTACCGTGTGTCAAGAGTTAACAGTAAACGAAAAGAAAAATAAATAAATAAATACGCAGGTAGAAAAGGTCTCGTGAACATAAAAGATGATTCATTTGAAGTGTAAGCGTATTATCTTGGAATGCATGCCAGTTATTCAACAGAGACTTGCATTATTGTGTATTATGGGTCTTAGAGGCTTATGTGACAACTGATTTACATTATCTTAAATTCTCAATGAGCGACATGACCTTTCTGTAAACAGAGAAAGGATGTTTGTGTTGAGTCTGTTGTGCTGGTGGGTCATTCAGGAACTGGCAGATTATGAAAATTGTCATCTATGAATTGAAGCCATGTGATTTTCTATGGAAATGGGTCATTAGAGGGCATTGAAAAGGAGTTTAAGTAATGTTTTACTCAGCCAGTCAAAATTTCAACAAACACACAATGTTCTCGACTAAAAAAGTGTAGCAATGACCAGCAGAAAATGGGAAAACCATTGAGCAAAAAGAGGAATGTGCAAATGTGCGTGTGTTTATTGAACTGTAAACTGGGAAGAGATTAATTCATGACAAACATCTGCCAGATGCTGAAACCAATTATGCTTCCTGCTAGCAAAGTTTCATTTCAACTTACAAGCTTGCAATTTTCCCATTCCGCAAGCATGTTTTTGATTATTAAAAGCTAATTAGAGTGCTGCATATGTTTAGCGGAGTTCTGTGTTTGGATTTGGATTCAAAGACCAAGAATGGACTTAAACAATTAAACAGGTTCATCAAAAAAACAAAACAAAAAAAAAACATTGGGCTGTATGTATTAATACCATTGTTAATGAACAACATGTCAGTACCACAGATGTAAAAAATAAATAAATAAATAAATAAAATAATTCCTTATATATTAGGGTATTATGTTGCTCAAACTTTTTGTGGAAACATAGATTAATACTACTTATTAAAGCTTACATTTTGGGAATTAAAATAAATAAATACAGTTCATGCAACATATATATGTAAATAAATAATTGTATATATGTCTGATATATATTTTGGACAGTTGACACTAGGGTCAGTTGGCACAGTGTCAAAAGTCTATTGTAATACTGTTAGAAATTGTTTATTTTAAACCAGATTAACAAATCTCAACAGATTTATATGACATAAAAATTATATACCATGATTTATACTTATATCATTACAATCATTAGATTATGCATAATTATGTATAATTAATTTGTAATATGTAATCAACCAAAAAAAAAAAAAAAAAAAAAAAAAAAAAAAAACGGCAAAAGACCGTAAGAATGATGGTAAAAACCTGTAAATTGGTTAATGATAATTTCCCTTGCTATATACAATATGGTGACAAACGGTAATAAATCCCACAGGACATTTAATGTAGTTTTACAGTAAAATGCTGCTAAATTTACAGTTTGTGGAAGTGACATTTTTTTTTTAATTTTCAGGGAAAAATTAAAATTGACATTCCCAGAATTCCATATGTGACACTTCACATTTAATGTTTTGTATTATAATACCTGTTTTTTTTTCATCTGTTTCTTTGTCTTACCATTGTTATCTTGTTGTTAATTAATATTTATTGCATTATTTTAGTGTTGTGTGTTATCATGACATTTTTTTGTGAGTATGTGTTTGTGTGTGTGTTTGCTCGTGCATGACGCTGTGTGCACCGTCTATATGTTACTATTTACCTCAGCTTATGGAAAAGCTATGATGAACTTTGATTCTTATTTGACTTTCTCATTTCCACCTGTCAATATATTATAAAGTTACAAAAAATTCAAATGTACTTCAGTAGGTTGGTACTTTAAAATTATAGCAGTTAATGAAATTTTAACTGTAAATTTACGTTAAATCTGTAAAACCTAAAATTTCACTTTCAACTTTCATATATAAAGTGTTACAGTGTTTAAATTGTCTGACTGTTAATGTGAATAACTAATTCAGACATTTCACTAATTATGAAATAATAAAATATTTAAAGAACAATTTTAAGGGGATGAAATGGTATTAGTCTGACATTAAATCTCTCGAATTAATGAATGAGAGGCTAAATACTCAAATGTGACATCTTGTACCGAAGCATTGTGAGCACACATCAATGGAATGTGCTGTTAAAACAATGGTAATAGTTTTCTCAGAATTCAAACACTTATTGACATCTGTGATAGATTTTAAGGTGGTTAAATGCCAGAGCTGCAATCCATCTTCGTCTGAAAGGAATTTGAAAATAAAAGGATAAAAATGCACTTTGAGGTTTCACTGATAAGATAAGAAAAATAAATTTAATTCAGTTCTGTGACTTATTATTTTGCTTTCCAAGTAATTCTTATTTTTCTTATTCTTATTTTTTGAATGTTGAAAAACAAGATTGACACTGATTTTTATTTTTTTATTTTTTGCAGTGTAACCATGCCCTGATCGCTATTATTTTTTTTTTGTAGCCATGTTTTCTATCCATCATAAAATGAATGTACTGTTTCTTTGCTACAAATACAAAATGTTCTAAAAGTGAAAGTGCAACTGAACCGTCATTTTTATGACTGCTGTGACCCTGTTCAGAACATTTCAATTAGCCTGTAATGTATAAGACACTATTCATAGTAGATAGATAGAGCCTGCTTATTAATGGGGAAAAATGGTAGACATAGAAGTTAATGCTATGTTGCAAATGCACAGATTAGCTGGCTTGGTGTGTTATGATGTGTTAATTTTTAATTACTGATGTTCTCAGAAACTGTGCATGCCTCAGAGCTGTAAAGACAGTGAGAAACCGTGGTCCCTATGGAGTACACAGATAGCACACACCCATGTCTACATTTTCGATTTGCATTTGTTTTCTAACAACTTCAAATTACATGCCATTTTGCTTCATTATAGATGCGCTTAATTTGCTTTTGTGGGACTTCAAAAACACTGCAAGGTCCATTTCCAAAATGACTAACAAAGTAAAAAATAAAAAAAGCGACAGAATAGATTTAGTGTGAAAGAAAAGAGAAGTGATCGCTTGCTTCAAAGGGCTTCTGTGCTCAGAAATGATTTATACAGAATGCAAAAAAATCTATTGGTAGACCTGACAAAATAAAAGATGCAATGCTACAGTATGTGTTTCCATTAGAAACAAAGCCAAAAAAGTTGAAAATGACATTTGAAACCAAAACTATTCAGTATGAAGGTTAGGTGAGCTTTCCTGAGTTTCTACCTGTAAACAGCATTGAAACTGAACTTGATTGTCAACAGCAATAAAATTACTATGCTGACAATTGTTAAAGTCCCTCTGGCCAAAATTGTACACCAGCACTGCTGGTATTGTTTCAGTTTTTACAGTGGTGTATATTTGTATTTTTTGTGTGTTTTGTCACTTATACAAGTATCTATCGATCTAATATAAAGTATATATATATATATATATATATATATATATATATATATTATATATATATATATATATATATATATATATATATATATATTACTATTCAAAATAACAGCTTTGTACTTGAATACATTTTAAAATGCAATTTATTCCCGTGATCAAAGCTAAATTTTCAGCATCATTACTCCAGTGTTCAGTGTCACGGTATCCTTGAGAAATCATTCTAATATGCTGATTTGCTGTTCAAGAAAAAAATTATTATTATTATTATTAATAATATTTATAACAGTTGAGTAAATTTTTTTCAGGATTCTTTGATGAACAGAAAGATCCAAAGATCAGCATTTATCTAAAAAAAAAAGCTTTTGCAACATTATACACTATACCATTCAAAATCTTGAAGTCAGTATTTTTTTGTAAAATATAAAAGTTAAAACTTTTATTTAGCAAGGATGATGCATTTAATTGATCAAAAGTGATGATAAAGACATTTACAATATATAAATATAATGATTATATATATATATATATATATATATATATATATATATATATATATATATATATATATATATATATATATATATATATATATATATATATAAATCAGAATATTAGAATGATTTCTGAAGGATCATATGACTGGAGTAATGATTCTAAAAATTCAGCTTTGAAATCACAGGAATAAATGTAAATAAATAATTATTTTAAATAGTAAAAATATTTCACAATATTACCACTTTTGCTGTATTTTTGATCAAATAAATGCAGGCTTGGTGAACAGATGTGAATTATTATTAAAACATTAAAAGTCTTACTAGTCAAAAACTTTTGAATGGTAGTGTATATATAATTGTGATCAATGTCAATATATCACTTATAAAATAATATTATATCACATCTGTAATATAATTTTAAGGTAAAAATAGGCAATCTTAAATTTTAATTACATCTGCATTACTCCATTTGGGGGCAAAGCAATAACATGCTCTGAAAGGATAGGCAAATTTGTCCTCAGAAACTGCCAGGCATGCTCCCAGTGTCGTACTGTATCATCTCGATTTTAAGTTCTCAACTTTTCAGCAAAAGGGCCTCAAAAGTGCAGAGGGCTTTTTAATCAGCAGCAATGATGGATGAGCTGTGAGTCTTCACCACGCTTGGGACAAACCAGCGAACATGAAGCGAACATCCAAACGCAGAGTTAAACCCAGGAGTGTCTGAGGAAATGACTCCTTGACATCTCGTCATGTTATGTATTAGGCAGCGATAAACTCCTCCTGATATGCTGCCAGTGCTGAGGTGCAGAGGAGGTGGAGGGAACCAGTCACACTCCTCGTTTGGGGAGATAACGTGAAAATGTCTGCATTTTGTTAATCTGCCAGTGACTTGAAAAATCTGATTTCTCCAACTGGTCAAGATTAGCTATTGTAAAACATCATTTCAAAACATTCAAAAGTGGGATGCAAACAAAAGAAGCAAATCTGGAGATGTCCAGTAATTTGCTCTTTCATAAACATCCAACGAAGAAATTGTTTGTGTTCCTAGATTAAATGCTTTACACAACCAGTTCATCTGCAGGTAACTGAAGAGGGAAAAGCGCAGCCTTGTGCGAAATTCAGCCTTTGTGTGTATAACTATTCAGACTCATCCTGACTGAGAAACCAATAAATGACTATCAGTAAAAGTGGTCTAGACAGAACAGACAGAAAAACCCGAGTGAAAGACTTTGTGGCTGTCTACACGAGAGACTGCTGTAGTCTGTTTACAGATCGACAGCAACTAGAAGTTATTAAACAGACTGATGGGAACTTCTGATTAATCTGTTGCAAATTTGTGTCATATAAAAATCTGGCAACCCAGAAGAAACTCATTTCTTAGAAGCAGCTCTTTCAAAGATCAAGAGAAGTTTTCAGCAAAGAAACAGTTCACCTAAAATTTGTAATTTGTCATAATTACTTTTTTTTTTTTTTTTTTTTTTTTAAAGCAGCTTCTTTTTGTTAAAACTAAAAGATTTCAACTAATTTCTTTTATCTTTCTTTTTATATAAAGTTGATCCAAAGAGTTACTCATTTTATACTAAAAAAAGTTGTTTCCAAAAATAACAGTAATTTCCATCATCATCATTTCCATCACAGAATGTTAATTTTCACAAATTAAGAAGCTTTTTATTTAAAACTCCACATGAAACAGCAGTAACTTTCAGCAGTAACTTTCTTCATGCCTTGGAACACAGAAGAAAGATATTTTACAGATCATCCAGCATGTTTTTTCATAATGGCGACTGACTCAAAATATTATTTTCAGCAAACTTCGAGACTTAAATTTCGTCTTAAAGGTCTCTTTGGTGATTTGTCTCTCCTGTAGGTAATAATACAAGCCCAATTCAGAAGAGTAAATCATCGCAACAGATACTTCATGAAAACCTCTGCATGGCTGACTGAGGTGTTAAGCAGTGTTGAGAATCTTTCCATTACCTCATCACCTCATCTCTTTATCATCTCTCAGTCTCTTACTCCCCGTCTCCCATCCCAGCGGACAAAAGCCACATCTGTTACACACACAGTGAGCGCAGCTATACAGGGACAGCACCGCTGAGGCTGGAGGCAGTAGACTCGAGTTGGCACATTGTCTTTCATGATTAAATCACCTCAATGAGCTTTGACATGTCCTGTGCTGCAATCTTTCCATATGTAATTCATCAACTTACGGTGCTCTTTTCTAAAGAACCAGATTATCTTCTCTCTCTTTGTGTTGACACCATTGCTATTTAAAGGAATAGTTCACCCAAAAATGAAAATTGTGTCATTTGCCTGCCCTCATGTGGCTCCAGTAGTGCCATTGCCGACACGCGGAGTACGCGGTTTGTATAATTGCACTTCCTCCAGTCACCATGCATAAGTTTCTCCTGATTCAGATGATACCTCTTTATGATAGAGAAAGCAATATTATGGATGGAGTACTGGCATTTTACCTGGAAACAACTATCTGACCACACCCATTCACTGCAGAGGATCCATTTGCGAACAAGTGATGTAATGCTACATTTCTCCAAATCGGTTCCAGTGATGAAACATACTCACCTACATATTCAATGCCCTTTTAGAACCTTTATTTTTAGGAGTGTATGAAAGCCAGTGGGGTCCAAAACTAAGGAGCTCTGCACATGACATGCAGGTTGAAATATAATAGTGGCCAGAATTTATTCCCACTTATTAACAACTTATTGTGGCCACAGTTTAACAAGTTATGGGAACGAGTTTCTAATTCTTGCACTAAAAAAATGCTGGGTTGTCTAAACCCAACTTTGAGTCAAATATGGACTAACCCAACTGTTGTGGGGCTCCATACAAAACAACAACATTCAACCTCGATGAGTAAAAGATGACACTTTTTAATTTGGATGAACTATCCCTTTAAGACTTGCTAATTCCACTTTTTCCTTCTGGATCTTTTTCCTTTGTACATCTAGTGATTTAAAAATCCCAGCATTCTCCATTGTATGGCATAATTGAAGTTCAATTCAAAATCTTTTTCTTGTCTATAATTCTATAAGATACGCCAAAGCCAATAATGTCTGGGAAATTAATGCTATCTTATCATTTCAGAACTCATATTAGAAAAAAAGAAAAAAAAAAGAAGAAGAGCTATCTCCGGCAATTCTTCTGCAATCCTTTATCCTCCAAATGGTGAATTCATATTAATACAACTGCATAAAGCAGATGGTCCATTTAAGCAATTAAGAGGCTAAAACATTAAGAACCAGAATGAGGTTGAGTTTGGACAATGGGCAGCTGATGATCCTGTGCCACTGCATTAGCACTGATGGACATAGAACAATGCGATCCGAATGTCATGTCCAAATGAAACACCCTCACTCATTCACAACTCATTTTTCTGGAGGTCTCCAGACGGGGTTCTCTGGACGCCCTTTAACAGATGAGTTGATTCAGGGACAGAGAATGTAAATTGAGATGCTTCTCAGGTTGACGTTCCCCACGGAGTCCATCAGCGGATTCCTGCCCCTTCCAGGTGCCATGTAAGCAAAGCTGGCAGTATCTTCCATTCACCCTTCTTCCCCTGCCCGGCTAATGTCACTCAGGCTGTCAGAGTACAATACCAAGCCTTCAGTCTTCACCGCCGCCACTGTTTCCATCTGACACATAACAATGGCTGTCCTGGGATGTTCAATCACACCAGCAGCTGCACTCAACCTCACAGCTTCCTCTCGCTGGCAGCTTGAGTTCTCTCAGGCTTCCTACTCCACCGCCATTTCTAGCTCGCTGATTCCCAGGGCAAGCGATGCATGGCAGGTCAATTTTGAAAGAATCTCTGGATAGCATGAGTCTATCTTTCTTGTACGTTCTCCCTAGAACAGAGGCACGCTTCTTACACGTACATCGCAATCTTCCCATTAGTGAACGCTCTACTGGGCATCTTGCTCTATTCTGGAAAACTTTACTTGAGACTCTTGCAGGTAACTCAACTGTTATCCAAGGGAGTTGAATAGTCAACAATAAGATCCAATGAAGATACAGGGCTTCAATTGTTCTTATGTTAGGCTAAGGCTTTATGTCACATAATTAGAAGTTTGAGGTTGGTATTTTTTTTTAAACCGAGGCTGCATTTGTTTGATCAAAAGTCGTGGTCGTGGCCTAGTCGTGGCCTAATGGTTAGAGAGTCGGACTCCCAATCGAAGAGTTGTGAGTTCGAGTCTCGGGCCAGCAGGAATTGTGGGTGGGGGGAGTGCATGTACAGTGCTCTCTCCACCTTCAATACCATGACTTAGGTGCCCTTGAGCAAGGCATCGAACCCCCAACTGCTCCCCGGGCGCCGCAGCATAAAAAAATGGCTGCCCACTGCTCCGGGGTGTGTGTTCACAGTGTGTGTGTGTGTTCACTGCTCTGTGTGTGTGCACTTCGGATGGGTTAAATGCAGAGCACGAATTCTGAGTATGGGTCACCATACTTGGCTGAATGTCACGTCACTTTCACTTTCACTTTCAAAATACAGTACAAACAGCTATTTTATGAAATAATATTACAATAAAAAATGCTTCCAATTTTAATCTATTTTAAAAATGTATTTTTTTTTTTTTTTCTGTGATTGCAGTATGTTTTACTGCTTAATGTTTTGTGGAAACCATTTGAGCAGTAGTATAAATAAGAAGAATTATTTCAATTAAAACTCTAATTGTTTCCAAAAAACATACATTTATAGTACTTTTCAGTAAAATTACATTTATGTTATGGTTTTGTTGAAGTAATTATTACTTTTTTTTTGTGTTGTTGGTGGTGTTGTTAATAGTAGTGGTGATAAATTATTAGGTTTTAGCTCCAGTATTTGTACAGCATTCTGTAGAAATTAGTTTTTTTTTTATATATGCAAAAAAGAGTGTAGAGTCTCTTCAACTTGCATAGCCAGACTTGGCATTGTACATGAAAGAAAGGAAGGGAAAAAGGGAACCACAGAAAACAATTCACAGGGCTACGATATTGCAAACAGAGTTGAAATTTTAAAAGGAGGGCAAACTACCCTGTTAAGGGAATGAGCGACTTTAGATGTAGATCTTTAAAGCAGTACTCTAGGTAGTCAGCACAGAGGCTCTGAGCCCCAGAGAGTTGGTATGCCGCATGTCGGCCCTGTAAGGGTGATGGAGTGTGCGCATACCTGCGGCTCAAATGATCGATGCCAGGCTTCTGTGCCAGGCTGAGTGGAACTGACTCAAACACACCCAACACTACTCGGCCCCTCTGTCCTCCCCGTCAACCCGGCCCAGCTGTGGTTGTAAAGGTGGGGTTGAAAAATGAGCAGAGGATGTGATAAGCTTCGCTGAAAGAACTCCCAAGGCTCCTCAGCCTGCAGAAAAAGAGAGTTTGGCCCGGGCCCGAGGTCCTGTGGGACCTGGAGGCGTAGAGAAGCATGACACCACAGATACAACAGCGCTGGCCTTACAGAGGGACCTGGGGATTTCAAGTGCGCTTGCACTGCAGCTGGAGACTATCAGACAGCAGCGAGACCCAACTCTCACACCCCATCAATTCACGTCTGCCTCCACCAATTTAAACTGGCATCAGGGGGCTACTTGAGTTTAGTTTCCATATGAAATCTGGATCACCAAACTAACGACGTCCGTGGCTGTTATTTCAGAGGAACGGCATACTGGGAAAGGCCGGCAGGTGACTACAGGTCACGTGATATAAAGGAAACTCTCAAGAGGCATTAGCATTCGTTAATATTGGCTTTAGAGTCATACCGAACTTGTGGCAGGCAGAAAACGGCAACCCTTACGGCATCATTACAGGGCCAATGTGACTAAGAACTCATGCTGTTTGGAAAGTAGGGCATATTTATACAAGACGGCCTCTAGAGGATTGGGCTTGGACTGTGAGCATGAAAGTATTGCACGTTGGAAGAATTCATCTAATTTTTATGCTTAAATTGTCAAAATCACATTGAATGCATCACGTGGACTTTGTTATGTGTCTTAGTGATGGAGGACTAATTTTAAATGAATGAAAAGTTCTGAACAAAAGTCTATCCAAGTTCCTGCAGATTATCCAAATCTGCCCTGAGTTGAGAAAACATTGCTTGCCAAAAATTTTCTAGTAACACTTTACAATAAGGTTGTATATGTTAATAATAAGGAATATTCTAGGTTCAATACAAGTTAAGTGCAATTGACAGGATTTGTAGTATAATGTTCATTACCATCAAAAATACATTTGAATCCTCTGGTTTCCTAAAACATAGGTTTTAGGGTTTTAAGTGTTTGCAGAAGTGACATATTTGTCAGACAGTGTGTCTTTGTATGCTTTTCACAGGCTAAGATCTTACCCTTTCTGTCTTATTTTGTTATTCAGGTAAGTTTCCCAACCTTTTTGCCCGTTGTTCTGAGAAATATGATATTTTGACACTTCCAAACCTGCTCGCTGAATTCAAAACCACACTAAATATTTATCTTCTCAGATTCTGCAGATGCTTTATCTAATGTTCCTGTATATACTGCTTTGAATGTGTAGTTGGAGGAGACACGGCAATGAACGGACACTTTGAGAGCCTTTCATCTATTCTAGCATGCGCTGTTGTCCCACAACTCTTTGTGTCATTGCCAGTGTCTTCAAGCGGCCTGAATAATTCATGGCGCAGAACAGTATCTCCTTGACTGTGATGAGGAACTTTAATGATGCTCATATTTCTTGTTGCCGTTAATGCTGCGGCCATAACTGGCAGAGAGAGAGAGAGAGAGAGAAAATTGTTTATAAAATCTCCAGCCTGTTTCATCTATATTTCATAACATTTTCACAGGGTTTGTTGTTGAGTCTAAGCATGCGTGCTGTTCCTCTACAGAGTGCCAGGATGGGGAACAAGCTGTCAGAAGCCAAACAATCAGTGTCTGTGGACTGAAACACTGCTGGGGTTTCATAACGTGACCCAGGAGAGCACCGGACACTGTCACTTGACACTCGGTCAATGCATTTTTGTCTCGTCTGGAAGACAAACTTCATGATATGATGACTGGGCAGGCTCTCAAATGGCCAAAAATGCAACACAAATAAAAATGGACTCTGTTTTATTTCTTCATACACATTCCTCATCATTAGACGTTTGCCAAAGAAATTGAAAGACGGAACACAAAATACCACACAGAAACTCTTAAATTACTAAACGAATTCAAACAGGCAATGCAGGCATTTATCGAGAGAAGAGTTTGGAGAACACAGAATGTTCAGGTTAAAAATTCATATCTTAAAGGAATTAAAGTAGAGATTAAGAAAAGGTTTGTTTATCTGTATTAACTTGAAAAAAGAATGCTTTTGAAGCTATTTGCTTCATTTTCTCATTCCATCTGTCTCTTGTGTTATGATTTGTGTAGCTGCGCAATTAGCACTTGAAAGTTGAGCAAGAAAGTGTTCCACTCAAAATATAATCCTAATGACAATTTTAGGCATACAACACTGCGGCGCCTGACAAACCAGCCAGCCAGCCAGCAACAAACAAACAAAATAATCACTATTGGACTTTTGTAATGAAAGGAGGAGCACTCTTACCTTGGCAATAGTCTCATGGAGTTTGAAGGCTGGATCCAAGGTCTCTCTTAATAAAGACTCAGGAGGGAAAAAGGCCTCTGTGAGAAAAAACGCTCTCTAGGTTTAACAAAAAAAGGAGAGAAAAAACATCAAGAATGAAAAATTAAAACACACCCATACAAGGTTGTCAACATAGGTAAGTTTAACTGTCATGATGCACATCTGAAATACATGTACTGGAGAAGAAGATCCCTTAACATGTCTTTTAAAGTCATGTTTCCTGATTGTAATTGTATGCTACATCCTTGTAGTTTGAAGGTCAGAGTAACTTTTCTAGCACTGAAAATACAATATGTGCTTTTAAACAGAGTGTGAAATGACTGAACCCTTTTGACTGATTTCTTTTTGTTTTTTAATAGAAATGGTTTCCTCAATCTTCTCAGCATGGGTGTTTGCAGTGAAAACTGACCAGCTATAGGGAATTAGTGAGCAAGACCCCATAAAATACACACAAGGCACTTTTTTGTGAAGCTCATAAAATCTATTGATTAAATGTTATGTTTACTAATAATATAAAGCATATTATAAGTTGACATAGACCTAGAAAAAAACAAACTGACCATGACAGCATAACTGAAAATATAATCAAAAAAAAAAAAAAAAAAAAAGAAAAGAAAAAAAATTGCAACTTCCCCCCAAAATCTCTCTTCTAAGATGAACCACACATCACACAGATCAGATCAAAGCCACACAATCCTGTCCCTGAACTATAGTTGTCAGAGTGCACCATTATCTGGATAGAGAGTATGACATCTCTCCTGATCTCCTTCAGTTTCCTGAACTTCACCACTAAAGAAACTTCTGTGCTTCATTTGGGGAAAATGGTCAGGAGGAACCTGCTTTATGTTTGACGATTATTGTTGTTATTGTTTAGCCTTTGCTTAATTAGCGTAATGCCACTTCAGACGCTGTGAGCTGATGTATCCCTGTATGAAAATATACAGGGATAAAGCAGCCCTGAGCATCCTAATTGAGAGAATGATTCTCAAATATGAATATAATAAGAGCTCTTCTAATTAAGTTAAGCAAAAAAACTTTGAGCTGTGGGGTTAGGGAACAGATGCTAGCACACAAAGCAATAGGAAGGCAAAATACTAAATCCCAAGGATATCAAATGACTAAATAAGTCAATTTTATGAAGGACTATTTGAACCCAAGATCTATACTCAGCCTGCAGCAGTTTCTGTCTTCATTCAATCAGCTTCCTCTTCCAAAACTGTGAAAAGCTGATCAGGAAGCACTGAAATCTTAAATTACTATTCAAGAGATATCTGATGCAATCATAAGCTTTCCTATTGGAAAGGCCCCTGGTCCTGATGGCTTTTATAAAAAACAAAACAAAACAAAAAAGTCATGGATAACACCCCAGCCTTTAGTTAGTCACATTGGTAAAAAACACAAGCAGAAACACATGCAGTGTTTTTGTCCACTAAAAGTAAGCATGTCATGAGCAACAACAGTCTACAAGTCGATGGCCGCTATTTGTGTCTTTCTCTTTGTAGTTGCTGCACAGAGAGGCACAACAAAGACTGAATCGCATTGAAAATTAGAGGCATTACACCCGTGCCTGTCTTCCCACACAGCTTTTCATCTCACTTGAGAGCGGACACTGCTGTTTTGAAGTATGGTAGCCTCGCCAGGGGATATTACTTCACAGATTGTGTGGTAACATCAGCAATACATTGGTTTGGGGTGATCTCAGACAAGTTAAATGTGAATGCAGATCATTTTCATCTGTATCCCTCCACTCTCCACTAGCCTGGTGAACAGAAGTCATTTTCTGCACAAAGCGGGTCCTCTAATATGGATATTCGGTTACAAGAAGACAATCAGAGCTTTTCACAGAGCTGTATGAATGGAAACTGGTGATTTTTCTCAGAGAGCTGTTGCTGCTCTTCACATAGATAAACACATGGCTCTCAGGATAATCGCCAAACCTCTAGACCTTGGCTACATGTGAATAGGGCTGTGCTTGGGTTACTGGGAATGATATCTCGGGCAGGTGAATTGGTTTCTCTTGACTGAGCGAGCAGGAAACCGCAAGGCTCACCTCGGGAAGGGTCTACAGGTTTAAATGTGATCTGACAGTCAAACCGCAACCAGCTGAGGCCACTGTACACCAGGGAAAGCATTCCTGTTTATTCTACAAACACAAAACGGCCTTGTTACGACTGGAGTGGCCGGTCCACAGGCAATTCTGCAACGAGCAATTTAAATTCAACAGCCACATATTACTGTTTAGAGACCCAATAAAATGTAATTTGCAACACAAAATGCTTTTCTCACAAATAAGATAATAAAAATTCCTGGATATCTTTATTCAGTCATTAAAGCTAAGCAGCAATGAATATGTAAACAGGATCTATTTTAATCCCTAGAAAACTACCCAAACTTTATAAATAATTAGCTTAGTTTGTGCTGGACATCTTACAGGTTTTTGAATTAAATCTTACTGCTTAAATCATAAATCTTATTTATTTATTTATTTATTTATTGAACATCAGAATGGATGTGATTGAGTTATAGGGAAAAGTCACATTTTGGTCTGGTTTTTCCATTGAAAAAAAAAAAAACTTGAAACATGATACTTTGGCAGATTTTAAGTAAACAAATTAAAACAAGTGAAACAATCATACAAAACACTTATATCCAAGAAACAATTAATCATAATAAATCTCATACTGGACTTGTGAATGTGGGTGTGAAGAAATAAATCAGCTCTTTAATTCAGCTTGTCTTCATGTGCTGTGTCTGTGTTTTAAAAGAAAAAAAACCCTTATAGAATAAATTTACAGTATGTACACAACTGTTTTGTGTACTGTTGAAGGACAAATGACAGAGACATTATATTTTTATTTATTTATTTTCATAGTGTGTGTGTCAACATGTTACAGTGTAACATTTACACTCCTATTCAAAAGTCTGAAGTCTGTAACTATTTTTAAAGAAATTAATACCTATATTCAGCGATGATTTATTAAATGAATCAAAAGTAACAGTAAAACATTTATAATGTTGCAAAAGTGTGAAGTACAATTTGAAAACACATATCAAAATCAGAACAATAAAACAGCAATGTTTTAGGAGCACCAGCTCAACATATCTGAATGATTTCTAAAGGATCATATGAAACTGAAGACTGGAGTAATGATGCTGAAAATTCAGCTTTGCCCTCACTGATTTCATTTCTATAAATAACTGTATTCAGTACAACCTTTTTTTACCCAGACATAGTATCCACCATTTTATCCAGCATTTAAATTATTATGGAAATGTAACAAGCAACCATAACGTGTGTACTCGTGTGTGTTTGAAAGAGAGAAATGGATAGAAAGGACTAGTTTGGCAGAAAGCAAGAGCTGAAAAAAATAATTACAGTCTCACTGTCATGGCAAGCGGGACACACGCTGTTTATGTAAGCTGGAAAATGAGGCTTTGAATGCAGTAATCAGCGTGTGGCTGGATATCTGCCTGCTCTGAAAAGCCCAGCCCTGATGCGCGGGACAGTCTCTCCAAAAGCGATCAGAGCTATTTGGTGTGCCATCATCTCCCAGTAACCAGAACTAATGGTCTATTGTTGGCAGGGAGCAATATGAATATTCATTGACAATGAGCGAGTGATAATAAGACACAGTAAAACGCAGCGACAGGCTGAGGGCTGACAGAGGACGATCTCAGCTGCGGTTTCGCACATCTATCACTGACTTAATCAGCCATGTACCTCTGAGGAAGCTCAGATGATGGAAGGATTTCACTGTAGAGGACACAATAGAAACGCCAGTTAGGCTATTGTACAGCTACTTCCCCAAAATACTCATGCAGAAATGATTTCAGTTTGAACACATTATAAAAGACCAAATGAAGTGACTGAGCGATGCAAGAATGAGAGGAATAAACCAAAAAAAGTCAATCAAATCACTGCAGGAAAACATAGCATTCCCTGCTGCCAAATGCATGTGTTTGTGTGAGCTTTTCACAGCAATAAAGGATAAATGGAGGATCCGGCAATGCTGCGAGGGATGGATGGCTGATGAAATGCCCCTATTTAATGAGGAAAAGCACCAGATCAAACCAACAAACTTGTTTTGTTTGTCACACGCTTGGTATACTGAAACTAACAGCAAGCTCAGTCAAAAATATTTGAACATTTGCAATTTAACAAAAACTCAGAACATCACTTATTAGCTTCATAAACACTTTTAATATCTGATTCTTAATACGTTTCAACAATGTTTAACTTTGCAATACAGATATTTGGTCTTTTCATCTGAACTCAGCTGAAATTATATTAGCTTCTCATAAATACTAATTAATCATAATTAATTAAAAGCTTGTTAGCACAATCGCACCCAGGAGTTGTGAACGTGGGTGTGAAGAATTCTGAAATATATCAGCTCTCTTTGATTTCGCTCGTCTTCACGGAAGATGTGCTGCGTTCGTGCTTCAATGTTTTAAACAAGTGATAAAACAGAAAGTAGAAATCATTAACTGATTCGAACTCAGAAAGCCATCAAAGAGGACTATTAACTGTTTATTATCTGATCAATACAAGTGAGAGTGTAGCATTTCAAATGATTTTCTATTGGAACAGATGAAACGGAGTCTCATTATCGAATAAGCCAGAGCGGGACTTCTGATTTCCGATGAAATGGTGTTAATGTGTCAAAGCGCTACATGCAATACTTCATAAGAACAAGCTGCTAAATCAATGCTTTCTCAATATTATTTGTATGCAAATAGTGGTTTATATGCATTTTACAAAACCTCATCATGTACGAATGCTACTGAATCCTTTGATTTGATGTTTTGATTGAGACTTGGTGTTGTTTTCTCTTGTTTTTTTTTTACTGCCATATCATGGATGAGTGTATTTTTCTTTCCTTCGATCAAGGACTCAGTCGAGCTGAAATAGTTCTGTCTGTGAGTGACAGACACTTCCAAATTAGTCCCCCACACTTGAGATGGAGGATACAGCTTTATCAGTGCAGACACTATAGTGACTCTGAACGTGGTTAATTTCATTGCCAGCCAACTCGAGGGACCAGGACATCTGTATGGTAACAGAATGATGTTTGACAGATGCTGGTTAAATGGTTTGCAGCTGTGTCTATTCATATATACAAAAATGAATGCGTGTAATTTATTATGAACAAGATGACCCTGGCTACACTAGATATGTAAAGGCAGAGTTAATCTGAGCACTCTCAGGAGATGTAGACTCCCACTTGGGTGCTATGGGTTATCATCGGGATTGCCAAAATGATTAGCATCCAAAGGAACACTTTTTTTTCCCAGCAGAAGTCCAGGCTGGGGAAGGAAACAACATCTTTGCTCTTGAAACAGATGCTACATCTGTCTGGCTCCGTTTCTAGCGCCTCATGAGCTCACCAACAGGCTAACACCCCCATTTGTGATCAGATTACCTTCTAATTTATATGTTTATATTAAGATTCTGCAGTTTATGCAACTTCAGTGTCAGGTTTAATATATTGTGTTATTACGCTGAGTAAGTTCTCACTTTCCAAGTACCATCTGTCAAGAAATAAAGGAGAATATCTAACTTTCAATGTGACTTATTCAACAGAATCATTTGCCAAATACTTTATCTTCTGTCAGCTATAAGTAAAGACATGTTTATTTCTAGCACTTGCTATAATACAGACTGTGTCAAAGCAGCTTCACAGAGATAATCAGGAAATAGCTGAATCAATGATGAAAACCCAATCAGTGACACAGTCAAGCTATTACAGAATGATTGCAACTTAAATCTCTCAAACTAGCCTCTCAAACTTCAATGCCCTCTTTGTATGTGTTTGCTGATGGTACCAGAGGATCATTGCCATCATAGTAGCAAAATGGTCACAATTTAAAAAAAGGGAGAATATGAATGAAAGGCATTTTCAGATGAGAAAATTGTAGCATTATTGAAATGATCACACTGACATGAGTACTCCCCCTATAAAGTAAAAAAAACAGGGTTTTCTCCAGTCACCAGTGTTGAAATACAGACACAGTTTACCTCATCACTGTATCCAGAGAAATATACAGTGTATATATATATATATATATATATATATATATATATATATATATATATATATATATATATATATACATACATACATACATATATATATAATATGCTGATTATATGCTTTTTATAATAATACAGTAATATAGCGAGTACTGATCTCTAGTAATAATTATTTCTCCTTAGCAACTATTAATCTCTATCAAATCCCATATGACTTGATCTTAGACACTAGATAATACAGATACTAATGTATTGCATCCTTTCTGGTATAGACAGAGTACGCTACATATATAGATGTCATGTTAATGAGACCTTTACTATATCATACTACTGTAAAGCACATGTGCATGTTACACCAAATATTTTTTTCCCACACAGTTGCCGCCAACGGCAGAAACCAGATGGTAGGCTAAGACAAGCCTAGCAGAGCTGTCAGCTGTGAGCAGCGAGCTAGCAAGCAAAGGGAACTGCCATATGATTTTGAAGCACAGAGACCCTACGGATCTACCACATCCAGCTGCCGCTGCTTCACACTGCTAATTAGATTAGTTGTGCAGACACTAATACAGCACTTCGGGCCAAGAAACTTGAACAAGCTGTCTGTTCACAGCCAACAAACCTCTGACTTTCCAGGACAAGAGTCGGATGGTAACCCTGGGTGGGGAAGGCTCCCAGTAAACAACTGGTGACAGATTTTTGCATGGTCAGGCAGATTTCTGAGTTAGCGATCAGTTCTGACCCTCAGCCGCAGGCATGAAGGCCATCTGGAGAGGGAGTTACATTAGCATGGGTGGAGATATACTTCCTGATCTGTCACTCTGCATTAGACTACTGTCTTTAGTGCCCCGAACCAGAGGAGGTTAATCAAAGGGTTTTGTAAAAAATGCTTGATTCAGGAAGATTGTAATCTCTGCTAGAATTCGTATTGCTTTAGTTTAGTTCCCATTGCTGCTTGGTCTGGTTTCAAATGTTCAGTCACAACCAGGCTGTTTTTACAGGCAAATCACAGAAATGCTCTAACTATGCAACTACAAGCAATTCTAAATAAATAAATTAATTAATTAATTAATTAATTAATCTCTTATACATTATGGGCCCTATTTTAACGATCTAAACGCAAAGTGTAAAGCGCACGGCACAGGTGCACTCAGGGCGTGTCCAAATCCCCTTTTGCTATTTAAAAACGGTTGGCACGCCCGGGCGCATGGTCTAAACGGGTTGTCCCTATTCTCTTAATGAGTAATGGGTGTTTTTTGGGCGTAACATGCAATAAACCAATCAGAGTCACATCTTCCATTCCCTTTAAGAGCCAGTTGCGCTCGTGCCATGCTGGATTTGCTATTTACACGGCGGAATTTGGCGGAATTTCGTCTCCGAGATGAAACGGAGCTGCTCGTGTGCGAGCAAATAGATAGCCTAATTCTGATACATGTGATGACTATCCATTATGACATGTAGGCATTTTTATATTTAATTAGCCTACAAAAAATTCTTATGCATTGCAATCCTTTAATTTTTAATATTTGCCATGTTTGTGTGCTGCTGTGCACCCTGTGTTTAATAAGCAGCGTGTACGCGCGCTGTGGACCCGCCTATACTAACACGCTCTTTAAATAACGAATAAAATATTGCGCCAGACTTTAGACCAGGTTTGAGTTGGTCTATGGCGCAGTCTATTTTCAGCTCCTTAAAATAGCAATGCGCCTGAACACACCTCTTTTTTAGATCAGCACGCCCATGGGCGCACAAATGGGCACAAATGCATTTGCTAATTAAAACGACGTGGCGCTGGACGGGAAAATGCAAATGGCGCTGGACTGAAACTAGCAAACATACTTGCGCTACGCCTTGCGTCGGGTGTATGATAGGGCCCTATACATTTATGCATTAAGCAGACGCTTTTATCCAAAAGCCATTTTTCTCAGTAAATATATTTCTAAAGGTGCTGTTGACATGAATTTTTCACCAGATGTTGGTAACAACCCAAGTAACCCAAACATACAAAGAAAACAATACAAATAAGTTCAGAAATTAAGTTCTGTATAATAAAATGGATTGACCCAGGGAAAAAAGTATTGAACACGCTTACTGAAATTTATTTAATACTTCGTACAAAAGCCTTTGTTGGTAATGACAGCTTCAACACGCCTCATGTATGGAGAAACTAGTCACATGCATTGCTCATATGTGATTTTGGCACATTCTTCCACACAAACAGTCTTCAAATCTTGAAGGTTCCATGGGCCTCTTCTATGAACTCTAATCTTTAGTTCTTTCCATAGATTGGATTCAAGTCAGGTGATTGGCTGGGCCATTCTAGCAGCTTTACTTTCTTTCTTAAAAACCAATTGAGAGTTTCCTTTGCTGTGTTTGGGATCATTGTGTCCACCCTTGTTTCATCGTCATCATCCTGGTAGATGGCAGTAGATTTTTATCAAGAATGTCTCAGTACATTTTTCCATTCATCCTTCCTTCAATGATATGAATTTTGCCAGTGCTACACCATGATGTTTTGGGGTGATGTGCAGTGCCATTTGACCTCTGAACATGGTGTGTATTATGGCATCCAAAGAGTACAATTTTGTCTCATCTGACCAGATTATATTCTCCCAGTATTTCACAAGCTTGTCTAAATGTGGTGCAGCAAACATTAAACAAGCTTCAACATGCTTTTTCTTCAGCGAAAGAGCCTTGCGTGGTAAGCGTGTATACAGTCCACAGTGGTTGAGTGCATTACTTATTGCACTTATTATTTTCTTTGAAAAAAAATTTCATGCTAATTCCAGGTCTTTCTGAAGCTCTCCATAAGTGATCCTTGGGTCTTGGACAAGTATTCTGATAATTCTTTTCACTCCTCTGTCAGAAATCTTGCGAGGAGCACCTCGTCGTGGCCAGTTTATGGTGAAATTATGTTCTTTCCACTTCTGGATTATGGCCCCGACAGTGCTCCCTGGAACATTCAGAAGTATAGAAATCCTTCTGTAAATAATGGCATCAGTATGTTTTGCAACAATAAGGTTGCGAAGGTCTTGAGAAAGCTCTTTGCTTTTATCCATCATGAAATGTCTCTTGTGTGACACAGTCATGAGACACCTTTTTATAGGCCATCAGTTGGGACTGAACCAGCGAATATTAATTTCCACTGACAAGGGGCAGAATTGCTCTCTAATTACTGATAGATTTCAGCTGGTGTCTTGGCTTTCCATGCCTTTTTGCACCTCCCTTTCTTCACACGTTTAATACTTTTTCCCTGTGTCATTCTACTTTATTACACAGAACTTAATTTCTGAGCTTATTTGTCTTGTTTTCTTTGTATGTATGGAATACTTGGATTGTTACCAACATCTGGTGAAAATTTCAAGTCAACAGCACCTCTAGAAATATAAAGTTACTGAGAAAAATGGTGATGTCTTCAATACTTATTTTACACATATATATATATGGACATTAAAGAGCATTAATTAGCGCAAAAAATAAATACAAACAAATAAACAAATAAACAAATAAATAAATAAATAAATAAATAAATAAATAAATAAATAAATAAATAAATATATATAAAATAAATAAATAAATAAATAAATAAATAAATAAATAAATAAATAAATAAATATATATACATAAACATTAGGTGCTTATATATATATATATATATATATATATATATATATATTAATAGCCAGAAAGAGCGAGAATGTAAAAATCCAAGGGGGTTAGTACTTTTTACAGGCACTGTAAGTATTAATAGCATATGAAGGCCCAAGTATGTCATTTTGATTTTGCTAGCTGGGAGAGCGACGGCTCCTGGGGCGGAGGCACGTGGCAGAGAGCAGAATCAGGGATGCTGGGAGCTGGATGTCACAGCACAGACCGTGTTGTTCCCAAACACACCAGCCACCCCCAGCGCTAATGCAGCTTGATGGCTCGAATGCCAGGAAAAGGTTACACTCACAGTTTAAGGCACACCAGCATTGCACTGCAAATGCTCAGCCAGGCATGTGTGCCGGATGAGACAGATGTACAAGTCAGCATGCAGAAAGTGTCAACCACCACAGCGTGAGAGAACGGCAGAAATATGTACTGTACAGAAAGAGGAAAGAGGAAAGGACTCCATGTGTGAAATGCTTAACTCCTACACTGCTACATTGTGTTTATGAACCCAGGAAGCAGAAAAGAACAACTTGAAGTGGATCTAACCACCTACATTGTGGTGAGGAAGTATAAAGATACATCATAAAAGTCATCGAGATGCAGGATGCGTTCAGATAAAGTTCAAGAGCAATGAAAATGAGGGAACATATGTATGCAATTTACAAGGCAGGCTTCCTGAGTGTTTATTTTAAAGGAAGAGCGAGTTTGTTGATCCTGGGATACGTTTGCATGTGCCATCCGAAAGGACATAACGGATAAAGCACAGACATCAGGGCCGTGACAGATGGAATGCAATATTGATGCTGCCTGTTAAGGAGTCCTGGGGTTTGATCATGCTGCTGTGTGATGGAGGAACATGGAAGATCATTTTACACGTCAGGAATCAGTTCCTCACGTATCATAATAAGGCAACTTTTTAATATATCTTTTTACTTTTTAAATATCTTGCATTTAAAGACTGATTTACAGAGATCACACAATCCTCATCAATAGTGAAATTAAACACATTTTAGGCTTAATATTAAGAAATGTGCATTGTGCACAAGTTGTACTCCAAAGAAAGTTTAATTATAATTTTATATCAGTAAGTCTCAAGCGACAAGTTAGTAAATGTAGTATGAAATAAATGTATTTTGAATACATTAGTTGTTTACTAGGTTAAACAACTATATAGCACAAAACTGCAGAACCTTGCTAAACATCCTTGTTTCTCTATGCACATGGAAATTTGGCTGATCCTTGACACTATCCTGATGATGCAGCATTTCATGTTTTTTTTAATGTTAAAAAATAATGTAGCAAATTAGAATAATTTAACGATTTTCAGCTTAAAAGTAATCAAATTGCTAAAAGTAATTAAATCAGGAGTTTTTCAATAACTAAAGAATATGTGAAAGCAATTACATTTTGAGCAAATGATAAATAACTGTCTGTCTTACATTAGTTGACATGATTAGATTCAATAGAATTTTTTAAGTAACACAACTGTTTTTTATTTACTTTAATTTATTAAGTTACACACTAATACAACAGATTTAATTTAAACAAAATTAAATGATGATATTAGTCACATCATATAATAAAATACATTTATTGCTAGTAATTTAAAGCCATATGTCAAGTTATTATTACTACCTGCTTTTTAAAAATTGTTTATCTTATTTATTTTTCATTTTTCTGTATTTTTAAAAGAATCATTTTAATTACAGTTGTAAAACATCTGTTACTTGTATTCTTGTACTATCTATTAGGTAAAACACACACACACACTCACACAAATATACTGTAAACACTCATATCCTGACTGGAGATTCTGGGTCTTTAACTGCACCTCTAAACAGCAAGAAATGAATAAGAGACATCTTCTCATGGTGTCTTTATAAGCTAGTGCTCGTATGGGAAATTGTTCAGCATCTGAAATGTATGATGTATATTAGGCTTTTATGTGTCTGCCTCTGGAAAACATTTCCCCCATCTGTGGACAGGGGTGCAAAAATGGCTGCACATTGTTAACATCTTCTGCACTTACAGTGTATTTAATGAAGGACTGGGTTACTAACGTGCATAAATTTGCATGAGTATGTTAACGCACCTCTGTTTTAGGGAACTCTGAGTATGTGAACTCCACTGTGGGGACAGCAAGTTGACTGGAGAAAAAGCTCGAATCTCCAGGTGTCTGCAGTGAGCTGACATTCGGACCAGGACAACCACCTCCTCTGCTGCAGCTCATCGAATGTCTCTAAAAGAAAAACACATGTGCGTCATGACAATTTGTGAGATTATACACCAATCTACAATGCAATCTTATCACACTATAGTTATTCTGGTCAAGGCTATCCTTCTCTCTAGTGAACAGAATAACTAAATTAGACTTTCTACAATAATTAATCTTAACAGATTAATATAGTAATGATATGTGGGGAATGCATTTAAGTAAGGAGCGTTTATTAATATTTTCTCACTATGAGAGATACGTTGAGAGATGAATACGAAAAATCAATAACGAAAAGGTTTTTTATGTGGAATATGAGTTGAGGGTGTTTAAGTATTTCTAATATGTGATGTTCATGAAATATTTGCATTATTGCTTTCTAAATATGCTTTTTATTGAATGCCTGCAGGATTGTCCTTGTTTTCAAGAAAATTAATTTCTTTCCATTTAGAGTTCATTAAAGTTTGAATAATTTGTAGCTTCTCTCCACACAATAATAATATGCTTTTAATTTGCCTTTAATTTTTTATTTTAATATGCTCTAATTTGTAGCTGCATATAATGCACATCACTAAACCCTTGCCTAAACCCTGAACTGCTATTGATTTCTCTTTGAGTGGTGGTTTAGGATTAATCTGTTTTTGTTGAAACTGGCCCTCGGCTATTTAATATCCTAAAGGTATAACTGCATTGATCAAAAAACTGCTGCTAAATGAACAGATTCTGTTCTGCTGTACAGCAACTGACATGAGCCATAATATATATTACTGTTTGTCAACATACAGAAATACATGCACAGCTACTGTACGTAAACCTCAAACAAGTGCAAATGATGACTGGCAGGGCCAAAATCAATGTAAATCTATACAAACATTGTTTGAAAGCATAATGCAAGAAAAAAATACAGATTGCTGTTACAATCAACTGTAACCAACAGCAGTAATCAGAGTAATTCATATCAGACAGGCCCAAAAAAACAAAGATAACAGCTGCAGCTGGACTCAAGGCCTGGTTTACTTCCTTTTCTGTTCCACACTGTAGACTAAAATAAAACTAAACTAAACAAATATGTGTGTTTGTGTGTGTGTATGTTTCCCTCTCCTGTAACTTTTTTTTTTCTGAAAGAAAGAGGCCAGACTTCTCAGGTTCTGGGTGCAGAAGTGAGAAGTGATTTTTCAAAGACTTAGGGAACATTTCTGATTAATCTTTAAATACAAAAATGGAAGATGCCTAAAATATTAATAAATATTTAAAATAAAAATTAATAACATTTGATTAATAAATGTATGCATGTACTTTATTAATTTCTAAAACAAGAAATATTTATTTGGAGAAAATATTTATAAGTAAATGGATGTTGTTTAAATCTGTCTAAAGTCTGGTTTAAAAAAAAAAGGATATGTATAACTGTTATCCAAAGGAGTTGTTTCTTCTTTTAAAAGTTTTACAGAATTGAGTTTATTCAGTAATATTATTATTATTATTTTTCAAACTGTTACCAATTTTTAGACAAAACATTTTAATGCACTACTAATATTTTATGCAGCACTGTCTCATTTTTCCCTGGGCCAATTAGTACAGGCATTGGTGTTCATTCATGTTTACACACATTCGGTGAGTTACTGTATTGTGCTGATTGACTTTCCCCATTTCCCCATCCAAAAACAAACAAACAGAAATATACTCACAATAAAGAAAGGAATTAAAAGAAACAATATACTGAAGCAATCAAATAACATAACTATTACTCAAAAAAAAAAAAAAAAAAAAAATAGTATAATAGTTCTCTGTATAATGTAGGGAATACATTGTTCAAATATGTTTTATGTTTTATTGTATTTTATTTGATTTGTTTTATCTTATATATATCTCATGTTAATGTGGTTAATTTGTCTGACTAAGCAAAACTGTTTTTTTTTATTTATTAATGATTTGGGCCACCGGAAATGAAAAGTAGGGGAGGGGGCACATAATAAACTGCATTATCAGCTTGCATCATTAATATTAATTATGTAACATGATGATTTGCAAAACAGTCTTATATGCCCCAGAGAGACATTATAAGACATATTCTCCCTTGTGGGTCTATTTTTGCACTGTGCATGGATTACTGTAACATTCGGTGCTTCATTCTGAAAAAAGTGGACTCCTTCATCTTCATAGGCAGCAAAAGCCATTAAAGTCAAAATTAGCCACAAATTCCTGAGGTAAAATGTGACAGCAGAAACAGCTTGGGAGCGGCAAGAAAGAGGGAGAATAGGTAATTTCTGCACAGCAATTCTTTTTCCCCATGGGGAGAATCAATATTTAATTTCTCTGTCTGCAATGATAACGAGATGGCAAAATCATTGTTTATATATTTGAGCTTGAATAGACCTGTGGGTAGTGAGGAGAGAGAGGGAGTTGCACTGGCAGACAACCACAGCAAATGAAGCTGCTCGTCCATTCAGCTGACGGGAAGCAAACAGCATTGCCTGCTAAAGACCATTAGCAAATGAGCAGGCTTTAACCACGCCATTGTGATCACTGCGATCCAGTGACTGACAACTTCCACAATCTAAACACAAACCACCCACACATAATCACAGGCAGCCAAAGGAAAGGTGCACAACAGTTTGGGAAGGATGATCAGTGGCATAAACAGCGTCTCTTTAACTACAGGCACCTGTCCTGGGGGCTGAATTAGTTGAATTTGTTGTATGTGTATGTCAGTGTCACATGACCCTTCAGAAATCATTCTAATATAGTGATTTATAATCAATGTTGAAAACAGTTGTGCTGCTTAATATTTTTTGGGACCTGCGATACTTTTTTCTGGATTCTTTGATGAATAAAATGTTAAAAAGAACAGTGTTTATTAAAAATAGGAAACCAATATTAGAAATTGCAATAATATTTCACAATATTACTGTTTTTATTTTCTATCAAATAAATACTGCCTTGATGAGCATAAGAGACTCCATTAACAAACATTAATCTTACTGAACAACAGTGTATATGTAAATGGATGGATGAATGGATGGATCGGGGAAAAATGACTAATGTATGTACGTTGCTGTCGATTATGAGTGGATAAATTAACTAGTGCATGTGTCAAAATGTGTTTTATGAGAGATTGTTGTATAAAACTGACAAGGGCCAAAGTTGTTAAAGAAATAGTTGAAGAAACATCCAGAATGGCCAGATCCTTTCCTGAATGCTTGCCACTGTTCGCTGTACACCATTATTTCAGTCTAGCTGTGTGCGCTAAAACTGCTTTGGAATGAATGGGAAAATCACTGCATACAGTAAGAGGTACCTGAGATAATTCATCAATTCACAGCTGCAAAACGACTATTTGTATTTGACAAAAACAAGCCATCAAACTAAAATTTCTTACAGCACAAAGATGGGGGAGAAGGGCCGGCAAATCTGCGAACAAAACTGTTATCTCGTTCTGAATGCGCTGGAGACGGAGAATGACCTTGCATTGTGGAGATAATTTATTCTCAGAGAAGGTGACCTTTGAAAATTACATTTGCAGAGGAGTGGAATTGGAACCACTGATACATTTATAAAAAGAAGAGAAAAAATGGATGAATAAGACTGAGATCATTTAAAAAAACAACAAGAAGGGTGTTTCTGTATAATGTGAGAGGTCTGCCATCACCGTACAGATGGTGGTGCACTGGAGCCTTTTAAAATGAGAGGACAAATAAAGCTTCTTTTTTTTGCCTAATGCATCCATTTAAAATGAAAGAGTAATATGGAAATCATTTGAAAGTGTCTCCAGTGGCAGTTGCATATGAAAAAGACCTTTCGAAATGTGATGCTACGATGCTCAATGAAAAAGTTTTTCCTGTTTTATGGCAACTAGTTATTAGACAGAAATTGACATGACTGCATTCTGAATGAAACCTAGTAATTAACAGCTTTTAGCGTCTGCTCTGTTTTCGTGCCCATCATTCATTCCTCTAAGTGACCCTTTTTTAAACATCCATTTATCTAGTACCGAAAGAGCTCGAATGTTTGCTCATAAAATATTTGTTTAATTAAACACCTGGATACACGTGGCAAAACTTCGAACTTAAGCTGCTAGCAGAGCGGCTTAGGTTCCCGATGAAAAACAAGTTCCCGGGATAAACAAGTGTAGTGCGAGTAGAGAGAGGGTGCTAATTTGTTGCCTGTTGGCCAGTGAGAGGCTATTGATTGGGAACTAATTGATTGCCAGCTGAAGTGATAAACCATGTGCTTGTGCAGACAGCATCACTAATACAGGAAGGGACCGTCTGAAATCACATTGTGGCTTCTAGTGTGGGAGCAGAGCCCGGCCGTTCCGCACATGCTACGATGATGAATGATCTCCAACATATGTGATCAGGCCCTGTGCTGTACTCTTTATTCAATTGATGAGATCTCTGTGCGGTTAAGCACAGATCTAAGATGGTTAATGCAAGGAAATGATTTAATCTAATGCTAGGCACTGCAGTGTTTCAAATGCAATGCATTTGGCTGGAAAATGGTCCACAAACTGCTACAAAACTCATTATAGAAGTAAAACGTCATTTTTTTGATTAGTCATGATTGCAGTGAATGTAAGCAAGCAAATCTCAGTGAATGCATGACTGATGTAACACAATGTAAGCGGTATTTACTACAGAAGTCATTTTATTTCATTTCATTCTGCGAGGAAAAAAAAACAAACAGTTTAATGACTACATTTTAGTGTTTAGTGCTTGCAACTTATATAAGAGACCAACAGGGCATGAGCTCTTTTTTATTACTGTGAAATGGGCATTGGATTGTGAAGTTAGACATAAAAGTGAAATTCTTACATGAAATTTTATGTTTCTGCCAGTGGTGAGTGAGGAATCACAGTTGTGCTCCCAAACTACTAAAAAGCTCTCAAAAACCTCCCCAAAAAACAATAAGGAATACAAAACAAAATGTTCAGCTTGTCAACTACTGTGAACTACTGTATTTCTGAGTAATATTCCTCAGAGTTATTATTAGTTTATCACAAGTCCCGCCAATTTAAGAGTTCAACCAATCATACAAAGAGGTCGGGCTTTGATGTTCACTAAAGACACACACACATATATGGTTTCCACAAAAATACTAATCAGCATAACTGTCGTCAACACTTGCCATGTTTCTATCCACCTATTTTTATCCGCATTTTGGGATATCGCATAAAAACCGCTGGATGGAAACAACAAGATGCACTAAATCCTAAAAATGTGCAAAAAAAAACTTGTGCGCTCAACTAAGTCAAATAAATTTCTTATCCAGTAAGAAAACATGCGCATAAATTACGATGGAAACACTTTCACCAAATAAATTCCTTAATGCGCATAAAAAAAGACAAGTGACTTTGTGATGGGACAGCATAACTGGACGAACCAACGGACCAATCTCATTGCACAGCATCTGCTATTTTGTCATTCTAAAATGCTTGAGCAAAGTCTCGTCAAAGTGCTTCATTTTAATTAACTCACAGAACTGCGTTCCCAAACAGCAGGCTACAAAAATAATACAACATGACCACGTTTCGTCTGCGTGCTTTGAAGCTCGTAATATTTTGTATACAAAAATAATTATATACAGTGCCTTCTCCTACTGCAGCAAATTTAAATTTTCTTCGTACTATTTAGTAAAAGTTAATTAGGAAGTGACGACTTTGTTCTCTTCAAATCACTGGATGGAAATTGTTCTTTATTTGCAAATGTTTTATGCGATGTTCCAAGTTTGTTCCAAGTTTATGCCCAGCACAGGCCCCGTTTCTTCCCTCAGGTAATCCATCTCATGAACACTTGACAATAAATGTGGAACACACAACACTATTATACATTTATTTATTTAAAATTTGCACCTAACATACCTGTACATACTAAATTGTGTTTTGTATAATGTGTTTTTGCTATTTTGCACATTGGATATTTTGTATACTTGTATATTATTCTTTTTATTATCTGTGTTTTGTCTTGTCACTGTCATTCTGTCACACTGTGGAGCTTCTGTCACTAAAACAAATTCCTTGTATGTGTAGACATAACCTGGCAATAACGCTTATTCTGATTCTGATAACTCTGGATGGAAACATAGCTACTGAGAGTAATAAGAAATGTTTCTTGAGCAGCAAATAAGCATATCAGAATGATTTCTAAAGTTTTATGTGACACTCAAGACTAGAGTAATGATGCTGAAAATTCAGCTTTTGCATAAGAATAATTAAATACAGAAGATTATTATTTTATAATATCTCATATTACTTCTTTCAAAAAATGTTTTAATGTTTTTGAAATTAGTCTCTCACCAAGGCTGTATTTGATCAAAAATACAGTAAAACAGTAATATTAAGAAACATTATGCACTGCATATAGTAAGTGTTTTGTAATATTTTGTTTTGTGTTTACTATATTTTAAAATATAATTTATTCCTGTGTTGGTAAAGCTGCATTTTCAGCATCATTACTCCAGTTTTCAGTGTCTCATGAACCTTCAGAAATCACTCTAATATATTTTTTTATATTATACACTTTACAGTGAGACACACAAAATTGTATAAAAAAAGAAAAGAAAAAGAAAAAGAAATCTGACATGATGTCCTTTATTAACCACAAAGGAGTAATCTATCTTCCTTTCATTAAAAAACGAATACAGGAAGAGACAATTGTGGGTAACAGAAAGCCCCATTTGTGTTGAATAGAGCTGGGTGACAATGAATTCACGGTTACAGAAATCTATGACTGTATGCACAAGACGCCTTCCTCCGAAGCCTGCCAAATGCTTTCACTAATGGCTTGCAATTAGTGTGTCATGGCACGCACACAAAACATGCATTATCTTGATGAAATCCCAGCGAAAAGGGTCTAATCTAGATGGCGGATGATGTTATTGTGCTGGGGACCCGACCGGGCTTTTATGAAGTGTTGAGTGACAGGACCACGGCGCCACAGAATAAAGAGTTACATTTGGTCCTGCCACATGATTTCCATGGAAGAGTCCGCCCTCAGTGGCCTTGCCTTCTGTTTGTGTCATTGGCTATACTGGCAGATTAAGCCGAGTGTGATCAGTGGCAGATGCACAAGAAGGAATTCAGGAATTCAAGTAACAGTGACAAAAGCATGCTGGGCTGCATTATCAGATGTAGGGGTTATCAGATGCAGGTGAGTCTGAAACACAATCCTTGGTTGGTTTTTTACAGTATTGATCACGGTCTGTTAAGGTCAGTAATCTATCATTCACAGGCTTGCCAAAAATGTCAGACTGCTGTTTTCCAGCTCCTCTTATTTTGTTGTAGTCCGTGACTGAGATGTTTTGAACAGCACATGCACTGAGTCTAAGGCAAAGCCAAGCTTTTTAGACCGTTTCAAAGTGCATAAATGCTTAGAATGTTTTTCATTTTGAGAGAAATAGTCTTTCAAAGGGTATTTCATCTTCTTTTCAAGTCATGAAAAGAAAGCCAGTGTGCACTGATAGAAAATGAAATGCAACATGTATAGGTGGCTTGAATTCCAATTCTGCAGAGGTAAAATGCTGAGATAATGCGGTTGGTGTGATATGTGCAGAGGCAGATGATTACTCTTGAGAACAAAAATTCACATTAAGCTAGATTATGTTTTTATTACAAATGCCTGAAAAATCAAACAGAATGCACTTGGTGAACTCAGCAAGAAACAGCAGCCATCTACACCATAGATGCAATCTCTGCCTCAGATGTCATGCCAATGGACCATTGGTTGAATGTCAGATGCATAATGCAAACAAAACAGAAACATTTCGGGAGTTTCAAAGTTGTCATCTAATTGGCTGAATTAGATTTCAAGGAGATGCGTGTATCGTGTTCTTTGACGATCCACGTGAAAACAAAGCTGTCATGATGGCAAACCAACTGATGAAAGAAAAAAGCTGTAGTATTTACAACTGTGACATCAGAATCGATTAAACACTGGATTTTCAAAAGTACAGTATGTTAAGTAATTCTTTAATGAATGATTTATTGGTTGAGTGCCAGTCTGTTGTTCTAGTGACATTGACTTTACATTTTCACACCCTAAACTTGATGCTGAACAAAATTAACTGATTTACATGTTCCTGGATCAACATCCATTTTGATCCTGGAACAACATTCCAATAAACCAATCAGAATTGGGTGATACATTTACAGGAAATGTCAATTTTAGCCTTATAACCAGAATAAGGTCCTTCTACACCCTTGTTATTCAATCATTTCCTACTGATTTTAGAGACAAATTATGGGTAGGGTTAGGTTTAGGGTTAGGTCTATATTTTTGGACAATAATGTTGATCCAGGATCAACAAAAGATGTTGATCCAGGAACATGTCTTACTTGGGAAAATCACGGTCACTGTTACTGGTTGATTTACATGTCTGTCAGACAGCCTCTTGGCCCATGAAAGATGAGATCCAATCCAGACCTTTTGTTGTCAGTCTGAAGGCTACATGAGACTACTACAGATGAAGCTCAGATCAGAGACTTTATATAACAGAAATTGGAACGTTCAATACCCAATATGGCTGCTCTGGTGAAGTAAGTCCCAGCTTCCAAATTAAAAAGACGATCAGAAACTGGAAAAGTCATCATCTGGGTTTTAGGACAGTTTGCCTCTTGAAGCTTGACATATTATAGAAGCAGCTGTCCCAGCTAACAGGGAACATTCTCAGAAGTTTATCAAAGACCTAAAAAAAAGTTATTCTGGTAAAATTGATAGAACATTCATTCAAAGTTATCTGGTCCTTAATAATGTTCTCAAAACATTAGCATTCCATTTTTCATGGAACTTTTTTTTTTTTTCTAAAAAGTTTTAATTGGATATTTTTAAATGCTACCGTTTAAAAATAAACATTCTGCTGTTTCTGAATGAACATTCAAAAGTAACATTCCCATAATGTGTCCAAAATGATAACATGGAATGCTCCTTTAACCAAGAAAGAAAGATTATTATTATTTTTTTTTTTAAACTGGATGTTTTGAATGTTCAGTGAAAACACACAGAAATAACTAAATATATGAACTTTAGCAAAACTTTTTTAGAACACATTTTTTTTTTTTTAGCTGGGGCAACATGGTTGGCATTGTGAAACATTGTGAGAGTGTTTTTTTAGTTTATGATACCATCAATTAAAGTTTATGATACCATCAATTAAATTAGATATGAGTTGAACTTGCATGACTAAAAATAGCTGCCAGAGTGCATTACCAAGCATTTAAAGGACTTTGTCTCTGAAACTGCACTTGAAGGGAAATTGAAATCAAGTGAAAATTGAGCATCAACAGTTTCACAAATGCTTTGAATTTTTTTTTTTTTTTTTTTTTTACTCCATGTCCATGTGACACACTATCCTTTGTAAACTCTAGTGTATAGGTGTTCTGATTGCACAACATAGTTTCCAATCTCAAAGCTAAGCTTTAACACATTCAGACTGCTTGTATAGCAATCTGCAAAATGGACTTTCTTTCTTTCTTTCTTTCTTTCTTTCTTTCTTTCTTTCTTTCTTTCTTTTTTTTGGAAGAGAATTACATGTTATACTGATGTTCTCTAAACATTTCACATCTGAATACAGTTGTGCTGTCAGATTATATATAGGTCAGATTTATGTGAACCTATATCAGGTATAGCGAGGGAGGGAATACAAGGTGGGCTGAAACAAATCCCAAGGTTATTACTAAAAGCACACGATGCAATGTCCTTTATCTGTCAGAGACAACAGCGTGTGTTGATATATATTGCTTAGGACACATAAATAATGAAACAAACTTGCCTTGATCATCATTTAGTGCAGCTCACCTTAAGATCATAGTGAAATCAGATAAAAAAAAAAAAAAAAAAAAAAAATATATATATATATATATATATATATATATATATATATATATATATATATAAATAAATAAATAGCATGTAGTATTTGTGGCAAAGGTTGTGTACATGTGAATGTGACCTATATTTTGAGCTGTCTGAAAAAAAGAGATATATTTATATATATTCTATGAAAGAGACTACTGCCTTTTACTAAGGTGCAGGGGACATGGATTTTAGAGAGGATTACCTAAAGCTTAACATGTTTTAACATACCTAATCTAGAAAAAAAAAAGTTACATAAAACAGTTGTTTGTCATCCCAATAATCCATAAGTAATTCACATGACTTTAGTCAATCAATTAAAGCTTTGTGAAGCAAAAAACTGCATGTCTGTTGGAAACAAATCCATCATTGAGGCATTTTAACTGTAAACTGTCACTTCTGGCCAAAGTAAAAGTCCATAATCCATAATTCTGCTTCCTCCAGTGAAAAAGTCCTCTCACATCAAAATCCACCAACTTATTTGTTCAGAATGGTTTTCCTTTGTGAACTGTGCTTGATCCTTGCATATTTATCTCCTGATTCAGACGAGATGTCCTTTTCACCGGAGAAAGCAATATTATAGATAGAGACTCATATTTTAGCCGGAAGTATTGGTTTGAAGTAAAAATAAAGTCTTGATGGATTTGTGTTTATTACAAACACAGAGCTTTTTGCTTTACAAATACTAATTAATGGACTGGAGTGGTACGGATTACTTTGGAATATTATGATGTTTTTATCATCTGTTTGGACATTCTGGCACCCATCCACTTTTTTAAAATAATTATTTTTTTATTAGGAAAAGTTTAAAAGGTGTTAAAAATAGCAAATTTAACTTCAAGTTAGTATATCCTTTTCGAATAGGATACTTTCTAAATACTTTCTGAAATTACTGGCATAACAAAAGCATATTCAGTTTTTAAGGTACTGCATAACAGGATTGACCCACTGTGTTTAATGAATTGAACCATTCAATGAAATTTGGGATGGCTGAGATCAGCGATGTGCAAAATCAATTTAAGCGTGATTTGAACCGGGATGATTGTAACCACTCTAAGCTTGTGTGTCTTGGGAAAGCTAGTGTGTCTCTGACATAGTGATAACACTCATTGCCTTCTCTAGTCCAGCTCAACCAGGTCTCGTCCCATTCGTCGATCTTTGTGATATCACAAATCCCGGAAAATATGCGTTGTAGTCCAAATAAGTTGTTCGTTGTAGTTTTTATAAAGTGATTTCTGTTAAATAAAATATCTCCTTTTGAAATGGACTTTGAGCTTTGTAACTTTGCAGACCTTTTTTATGCTCAAACAGCAACATTACACACTAACTAAAAAAATAAAAAAGTGAAAAAGCATAATAGCCCCCCTTTAATGCAGGACATGAAGGTATTTAACCTGCCGTTACAAATGCACTAATACTGTTTTGATATTTTAAACATAAAACTTTAAAAACTGATATTTGAAACTATTTAAAAAAATGAAAAGATACTTTAAACGTGAAATTAAAACGGCCAGTAGACAGCAGCAATGTGTGCTACACTGCTGTTCTGCGAAGACGCGGAGGGAGAAAGGCATTGGAACTCAACAGAGTCTCAACATTTTCTGACCTGACATGTTGATTTTTAATTTGTTTGACAGGGACAGCTGTGCGCAAACAGAAAAGCGCACACACACATATATATATACATATATATATATATATATATATATATATATATATATATATATATATAAATTAATTTATATATATAAAAAAAAATCTCCCCATAAAATATAAGGGCCCCCTTTGATGTCTATGTGTGCACGTGCTTCGTTGAGATAAACATGTTTCCTTCCAAATCAAATAACACCATTCCATGTCACGTCAAAACTCACAGGTTTTCCCTCTCAAAACATTAACACTATTCCTCATCGTTTACTCTTCTCCCTGTATAATTTCAGTTTAAAATAGACAGACACGCACATGTTGCTACAACAATACCCAATTAAACAATAAAAAGTCTCTCAATTTACTTTGTGTTGTGCTCTGTAATCCCAACAGAAGTACTTCTTTTATTATAATTGGTTCCAGAGCACCCATTCAAAACATCACCACAATAGCATCTCTATTCCAAAGACAGCTGCAAAGCAAGATAAGTGGAAAGTATTACTTCCATAGCTCTAACATGATTTATAGTGTTGTTACAACGTCTCAAAATATTGAAAGTGTTGTGTATACCTGATGCCTCCAAAAGAACGTCTTCAAAAGATAAATTGCACAATTGCAACAAACCAAGATATCGGGAAAAACTGCATGTACAATTAGAGGCAAGAGGTCACATTACAAAGTAAGCACAGGCAAGAGATTTTAATGCCACCAAGGGACAAACCAATGGCTGAAATGAAAAACCTCACAGGTGATGCATCTGGTTAATAATATAGCACTGAGACACCGGGATAAAGGCCTGTGATATTGATTTAAGCAGAATAAAAGAATAACAATCACTTCATAAAAACAAAAATGAACCTTTCTTTTATCACACCTGGCAATTGGAAGTCATTCATCCAAGTCATCCTCAAACAGTCCCTGTGCATCTTTGATTGGATGGTATTCTTCAATTAGCATGCTAATGAGGGCATCTTGTGTCTCACTGCGTCGAAGGCTCTGACAGGACAACAGCAATTAGCATAAGCCATTATCAATTTACTGAGAGACAGAGACTGATTGGTGGAGGGGAGGCAAAGGGCCACGGAGCTGGACTTTTAGACAATGAAAAGTTCAGATGGTAAATGGTTTTCCTCCTTGTTGTGATCACACTACAGGACAGCAGGTAGAATTTGCATATCGGATAAACGAGAGGTTGCACATTCACATTCAAGGAGATTTTATTTTATTTTATTGATATATTTTTTTCTGGATGTTTAAGTTTTGTCTTTTAAGATGGTAATTTATCTCAAACTTCAAAAGGGACTTTGAATAGCATCTTGATGGAGCTGACTGAACTATTACTATCTCAGTTCAAAGAATTCAGAGCATTCGAAGACATTTCAGATACAGTGAAAGTACTTTATGTGACTGTGTAGAGCTCACTGAAACTAAAGAAAAAACTGAACTATGCAATAATAAATCAATGGAATCAGTGAATGGGACACATATTTTTGCTACTTTAAAAATATTAATTCATGATTTTTTAAGAACCACTTCAACAATGCAGAAAGAATCTGAAAACACTATTGAGCCCAAACCTGTGACTCAGAAGGTATGCCAATAAAACGCGCAAAACATTTGCAAAAAGTATTTGCAGGCCTGGTTTGCATTCCACAAATTAAAGAAACCAAACTGAGATCTGTGTAAGCTATAAAAAAAAATTCACACACATTAACTCTACAATAAATGGTTTGGCATTGTGTACGATGCATATTTTTGCTCTTATGACACATTGCTTTTTATGTTTTTTTTTTTTTTTCCTCATGTAAATCAAGTTTACATTAAGTACGTACTTGAGTAAATGTAAAGAAACACTAACACAATATTACTCCTTTAAAAAGTAGAACCACTTATCCTTTAATTTTTACATAAGCAAAAGTACTCGATTTTTAATGTACTTTAGTAAAAAATATTTTACTATAGTAAAACATCAAATTAGGTTATTGGTCATTTTCAATTTAAGTGACATAGTACAAACATAAATATAAAAATAGTTTTATAACATTTGAAACTGCTAAGTCAGCAGGGAAGATGTTTGAGCATTCATGTGCACCATTTTTAAACATTATTTATCATTTTTACCTGAAGTATCCACATTGTGTATTTTTAAATAAAATATAGTGGTGCAAAAGGTATAAGCATAAACAACAAAAATGAATGAATATGAATGTAAAAACGTTTTTTGAACAAGTGGGAATTTTCTACACATTCTCCAGCTTCTTTTGTTAAATTTATGACAAATAACCCAAAGCCTGCCAATTCACTAGAAAGGAGCTATAAGCGCATACTGTATATGCACACAATTCCATCTCCAGCTGCTTTTCAAACAGGTGCTTAGTGTTATGCAAAGTATAGTGAAGCCATATTGCAAAACTTCATCCTGAGTCCTCTCTACCTACTTACATCACAGTCTCATCAATTCCTTTTCCCCCAAGTGCATTTAGTGCATTTTGAACTACTTTACAAACATTATGGCCAGACTGCTGATGGTAATGGAAATAATTATTCCACTGAACTCATGCCATTTCTTTCTAAGTAAGTTTTTCAGGAGATATTTTGATAGTTGCAGCGGTGAAGATCAGAGCTTACTTTATTAGGTTGAAATGTCACAGGTGGACTGGCATTTAGGTTAATGAAGAAAAGTATTGTCTGGTTTAAAATAATAGGGCATGCTGTCATTGGATCAGGGCCTCTGACCTACAGCACGCTATACAAAGCAACTGATACATCAGCAAAATTTAAATGTATTAACCTTTTCTATTGCTCTGTTCACATCTGATGCGTAAGAGGCTGTCAGTATGAGTAAAAACTCACTGAAGTTGCCATAAAGTTACACAGAGTTAATAAGCAAGGCAATACTAAGGTTTTTAAAGTGTTTAGTCATAATTTCCGACAAACTACAATATATTCACATAAATCATAAATGAACCTGTCAGAGTGAATAAGATGCTCCATATATCTGGAAACTTGAGCAGAATACAAGAGCTATATTAAGGTTAGATAAGTTAGATGAGTTATATATCACATTATTGGAAATGCCATCTGAATGCATAACTCAGACTCAGTGTTCACTGTAAATGAGATACTGCAAAAAGGTTTTATGCAAGAAGTTGGGTGCAAACTGTTCAAATACCAAGAGCTTGTTGAGTTAATTTACAGTCTAGGATAAGTGTCAATTCTGCATTCAAAATCAAATTCCCCTTAACTTTAAAGCGTTCAGTCAATCACATGCCAGTTTAAATTTAAACAAAATAAGTAGGTGCCCTTTGCCAAGAAAATTTATTTTTCTTTCTTACTACAAATATAATAACCAAAATTACTGTATTTGCACTAAAAATAGCAGACAGCAAGAAAAAAATTGTGTGATATTACATGTAAACAACTGAATTAAATGTAAGACATTCTCAAAAATAAACTGCATATACACATTATAGGAATACTGCCAGATTATATTTTTCTTTGACCAACTGACCTAAGTATGTGACTGGCCTTATGTGACTGGTCCTGACTTCCTGGGGAAGTATTGGCCTAATGGTTAGAGAGTTTGACTCCTAACCCTAAGGTTGTGGGTTCGAGTCTTGGGCCGGCAATACCACGACTTAGGTGCCCTTGAGCAAGGCACTGAACCCCCAACTGCTCCCAGGGCGCCGCAGCATAAATGGCTGCCCACTGCTCCGTGTGTGTGTTCACTGCTGTGTGTGTGCCCTTTGGATGGGTGAAATGCAGAGCACGAATTCCGAGTATGGGTCACCATACTTGGCTGTATGTCACGTCACTTTCACTTTATATCTTTTTTGGGGAGTCTAGGCCACATGTGCAGATTTTTAATATAAGGGGATGTGAAGCCTTAGAAATAAATAAAAACATACAGAACATACAAACAAATAAATGACCCTATGTCTTTTGAAGGAGTCTAGGCCATGTGCGCATATTTGGAGTAAAGGGGTTATGTGAAGTAACTAAAAAAGAGACTAACAAGCATAAACAAACAAACAAACAAATAAATGAATACAAACAAACATACAAACAACCGACCCTAGTTCTTTTTAGGAAGTCTAGGCTATGTGCACATTTGTAGTAAAGTCGTTACGTGAAGCAAATAAAATGTACAGTACAGTGTATAGATTTGTAGTTAAGCGAAATGCAAAGCAATAAAAAAACAAAAAAGTAACAAATATTAATTTTTGGGTTATGGGGGGGCTAGGCCATGTGCACAGATTTGTTGTAGTGAAAGACTGAATAAGAGGGATGCCAAACAGCTACAGCAAGATACTGCATCAGCCATTAATGATAGTGATGGCTAGGTTTTCTGTAAACTTCTGGAACATATGCATTGACTCTATTTAAAGTCCTATTTGCAAGTTTCTTGTCCAAGTGGATATAAATGAATATTTATAAAGTACCTTTTGGGTTTCAGCTGCCAGTTGCTGAAGGGAAGGTGACGCTATGGCCTGCAGGGATCCAGAGGCTCTGACGGGATTGTGCAGGCTGACATAAGCCACTGCCCTGCTCTGAAGAACCACTGCATTCTCCTGTACAGATACACAAAACACAGCCGTCTACTGCCAACTGATGATAAGTCAGGGCCTTGACTGGTATTTTGGCATCAAAGCCTGAGTAACCCCCAATGAGACACTACAATTTAGTTAAATGTGCATTGTGAATAATATGAACCATTACTGTCTTTCTCATACTCAAAAGCTATCATTTTATTGTGCCATTATTAGGGGCTTCTTCAGATTAATGATGACGTTTGCATTGTACTGATTAGAACAAACTCCTTTGCCGAAAAGAATAATTTCATTAACACTCCAAAATCATCCGTCTGATTGAATCTTCATGGCTTGCTGATCATGTTAGCAAGCTTTTGTATGGCTGCTCAAGGCTAATCTGTACTATTTTTGTTTTTCCTCCATCGCTTTAGTTTTCAAACTGAGGAAGAGAAAAATGAAAGTGCTTTTGACCTACTACTAAACTCAACTCAAGGTTGCGACCCTACACATCGATGTATCAGAAAATTCAAGCATGTTTTTTTTTTAATCTACATCTAAAATATGCAGCATTTACATGTAAATTGTAGGTTATAATGTGACCTGGATGCCGCATAGGGGTCATAAAGTGCACATGCTCATTTGTCTTGCTCCTACATGAATTCCATGAATTCCATGTTGAAAATTGTTAAGGTTGTTAAGGTTGTTTAAATAAGAATTTTTACTTTTCACACAAATTATGATTACAGTGGCATTGGCATACTATTGATTAAGAAATACTTATTTTGCAAGGTTCCTTGTACATTTAACACTTTTACCTCAAAATGCTTTTTGCATCACGCAACCAGCTCAATATATAAGGCTTTTTTGACATAGTAAACTTGCTCAGAAGCTCACCTGGTACAGCATTGCACCTGTTAAGCGAAGCAGTTGGGTCAAGACCAGTGAAACACACGTCTCAATAAAAGAGCTCAAAGACTTGTACAAGCCATCTAAAGTGGCAAAACTGGAATAGTCAAATATTACCTTCCCCCACTCAAAGGAGCCGATGTTGCCCAGTGAGGTTCCCCCCCAGGAGCAGAAGACAATGGTGCGGTCAGGCTGCCAGCCCGCACGGGTTTGAGCCGTGATGGAGGCGATGATCTGAGTCATGACTGCAGAGCCTTTCCCCCAGTCCGCCAACGCACCCTTGTACCAGCTGCCATGACGACTGCCAACCAGTACATATCGATCTACAAGAGGAAACAGAGCAGGAACACTTACAAACAAAACAAGAACTAAACAAACACTCACGCACCAACAAACATGTTTACGCAGGCGGAGAGTCAATCAACTGCAGGGTAAAGCTACTAGGAGGATCTTAATGTTTATTATTATTAACAAAGTAATATTTATAATTTTACTGTAAAATACGTAAAATAAAAAAGCATGAATTATGATAATTTATAGAGAAAGGGGTAGCTTTCCCCAAAATTCCCACATCAACAATTACGACAACATATTTTTGCCTAAAACCCTGTAAACCCTGTAACATCAGCACTGTATTTTTATGGTAAATTTCTGGTAAGGGCTGCTGATATTTTTTTTCGTATTTTATCAAACATTTATTATTGTTGCTATTTACACAAGTGATCACATATTAGTAGGTCTAATCATGCCATAGTGATAATTATTGCACAGTTTTTTTTTTTTATTATATATTATTTAGCACGGAGCATTCAATTAATTAGAGTTGAAAGTAAAGGTATTTATAATGTGTAGTGTTTATATTTCAAATAAATGCTGTAAAAAAGTCTAACGATTTCCTTGGTGAGTATGAGAGACTTGTTTTAAAAACATAAAATCTGTGTGCATTTCATCTATTTGCACACATTCTGCCTTCACGTACACCAACATACAGACCAGAAAAGAAACAATTTCTCATGCAATTAGCCGCGGGCTATAAGCGGCACTGGGCCACCTCTGACTGACAGCTAGTAAGGGTAGAAACAGACTCATCGAGCTGACAAGAGCAAAGAACTAATGAATACTATAACCAACCTGTACTCAGGAGTATACCTCTGCGGTCTTAAGGGAAGTTATTAAAATGACATCAAAATGATAAATAAACAAGACAGTCAACTGCCAGATAAATGAAAGGTAAACATGTTATAAAAAGACAAAAGTCAAGGAGAAGAACGCCTCTGCATGATTTGTGATATGTAATTAGTGACTGGGCGACCGATTATGACAGGAAAAGAGTGTCGTAAATCTGGAAAGTAAATCACGGAGGGCTTAAATGCATAGACACAGTGACTTTTACAGTCATAGGGGCGGGGGTGAAAGATTAAATGCTTTCATTACATCAGATATACGATTAAATCATCCTGAAGGTGAAAATAGTGGTCTGTAATTAAAAGCCTATTTTTGGCAGCCAAGTGACCTGCATTTGGACAGTGGCGGCAGACGTTGTTTTAAGAGATTAGTTTGTCATGGCGCTGGGAGGAAAAAGGGCTGCTTCAGCACGTGGGCTCAGATTCACCTTTATTCGACCCCTGGACTCACGCTTTTTCAGAGGATGAAGGAAAGAATGCTTAGATTGCAGTCTTGTTTCGCTCTGCTATCATGAATACAATAAAGCACTGTGACAAAGCACTGTGTCTTTGTTATGTCAGACCAAAGAGCGCAGCGGTTTAGGACCATGCCTGGGACACGCTGGCAATATCATGCAGTTAAAATTAGTGATTTGTTATTTAAATGAAATAATCTTGCATTAACTTTGACAAAAAGCCCTCTGGTTTGTAAAATTATAATTTGGGTTATAAAAGCGCTGTCTTGGTTTTGTGCTGACCTACCTGGATTGGTCTTGCCTTTGAGATATCCAATAACATTGTGCACAGTCTTGAAGGATGCCTGGTTTTCAATGGTGAGATTTATGAGTTTTCTTGCTGAGGAACAAATAGAAGTTTCAAACGAATTAGTCAGGATTATGGGACATTGACAGATCCAAAAGTTCAAATCCAGCTACAAGAAAAAAGGGAAAAGAGGTTGAGTCTTCAATCAATCAAAAAGAACAGAAAAAAAAAAATATTGGTACTAAATCCAAAAAATACATATATTTTAAATGTAAAATGTATATAATCAATGGAAGTACCATTTAATATTTAACAACATAATAATAATAATAATAATAATAATAATAATAATAATAATAATACATTTCAATTATTCAATTAAATTGTCAGAATTTCAAATAAATTAATAAATGATTCTTATTATTAGCAGTATTATTAAACTTCAATTAATTAAATGATCAAAAGTTCAGATATTTTTAAACAAAAATTCAAATATTATAACTATTCAACTACATTCTCAAAAACTATTTATTAGATGTATAAATATATTAGATGTATGTGTATAGACAGACAGACAGACAGACAGACAGACAGATAGATAGATAGATAGATAGATAGATAGATAGATAGATAGATAGATAGATAGATAGATATAACTGCCTATTTTTGATCTAATGGTATCTCTTTTAATTATTCATTACTATGTATTTATTTATTTTTACTTACCATTTAAATACAGATACATCTTATAGTACAGTATATTGATGTGATCACTTATCATATTGCCCAGAAGCAGCTTTCCAATGACTTTGGCCCCTGACTTTCCATTTGGAATATCACTTACAAAATTTTGGCACATTCTTCCCTATTAAATCCCCTCCTATTATACTGTATGTACAGAAACTATAGGACAAAGAGCATATAGCCTTTGCTTTCACCATTCGTTTGCGTGTTGCAGAGAAAGTGTACACCATCAGAGCAGCTTAAAAAGGTGTTCGGCTCACACTCTTACCAATTAATTACACATAAAGGCTCAGTGTGATGGAGTGAATATCAATGAAGCTGATATCCCAGCAGATAAAAAGAAGAAACACCTGGTCCTGGTACACATCCCAAGCCACTCTGTCTCACTCTAACAGCGACATCGTTGAGCCAACATGAAGATGTAAAAATCCTGCAGCAGCCAAGCTTCTGGTTCAAGACAGAGATGGAATTGAAAATTCCTTTTCATGAAAGCCTCGGGATCGCAGGCAGATGTGTGTGCGATGTACACAGTAAGAGTTTTTTATTAGTTCCTGGATATGTGAATATTAGGAAATAAACATGAAGTTTGATACCTCAAACATAAGATGTAAACGCTGCTGAAGTGTACAGATGTGTTTTTTTTTTTTTTACTCTTTGAGAGTAAACAAATTCTCTCTAAAAATTCAGTGGGCTTCACACAGCCCCACAAACCCCATTTATCACCCCTGACAACAGCACAAATGACTTCGGGTAAAGAGTAGTAGATGTATATGCAGTTGTAAGGGAGTGTTTAAAAGTGCTGGCGTGCACACGGGTCGCGGTGTGACAGATTTGCCCATTAATCATCAATAAGTATGAGAGGTTACCGGCTATTGAGAGAGGTGAGTGCCTCTGCGTGAGCAAAGTGAAAAAGTGATCTTGAAAAGAATGAAGAAGCCGTCAGCTGCATTGGCTCATGCTTTATAAATGACCCTGAATAAGATGTTCCTTAGAAGTATATACTGTATAAAAAACAGGAGCTCATATGCGATGAAGAACACGATCCACAGACCAGAGAAGAAGCTGATTCACAACCAGGGTGAACATGCACACCAGGGGCTACTTAAGGGTATTGAGAAAATATTTCAAATGCGTTAAACCTAAAAAGCAGAAATTACGATTTAAGAATATTAAATGAAATTACATGTGTGCAGACTTTCATTTAGGCTTTTATTCACATGTAAAAACACTCGCTCAAATCCATACGCTTGCACATTTTTCTTGCTTCTAACACATCAACTTTGAGGACAAAATGTTCACTTGCTGCCTAATACTGTATATCCCACTCACTAATAAGTGCTGTGATAAAGAGATAATCAGTGTTATTCACTACACCTGTCAGTGGTCATAATGTCATGCCTGTATATGTGTGTGTACATTTATTTTAGTGGTAACACAGCACTGAAAGGGCAAAGATCAATTGCCATTTTTACAAATTAGTGCGAAAGTAAAATTCCAAAACAGCGCAGATGGATGTGGAAATTTCTGCGGGTGATTTAACAATGCACATTAAAGAACAAAGACGCAACATCTCATTTACAAATCGACCAACGCAATATACCAAGCGCAGCACAAACAAAGACTATAGAATACCCAAGACGTGTCACTCGAATAGCTTTGAATGGTGAAAAATACAACACTCAGTATGGCCGATCTATCAGACGAAGCCCCGCCTTCTCAGCAAAAGAGCCAATCGCTAATCGATAAAGTCAGCGTGTCACTGCAGCTGTCGTTAGAAGTCCCGGTTGCTATAGAAACAGTCAGCGTTCTGAGACGTGCACTTAAGACTGCACACGCGCACTGGCTGATCTAGCCTGAAAAATATACTTTTTTTTTTTACGCTATTTGAGCAAAACAACATTTATGATAATGTTGTAAGATTTCATTAGTGATTTCAAATATTAAATTTAATCGTAAGCTTGGGGAACAGTTTTGGAGAATTTGATGTTTCCCCATTCAAAGAGACAGAAGCTGCACTTGCATGCCCGATAGGCATTTCAAAGATGGCCACCAAGTGACATGACTTGCCTTAAAGGGACATTGGCACAAATTAGCATAGTCGCAAATAAAGGATAAAGAAATAATTAAGCCACAGTACATTGAGAAAAAAAAAAGAAAAAAGGAAAGAAAAAAATAACCTGGAGGCCACAAAAATGAAGGGTTGCAAGAAGTTTTGACAGACCTAGTATTGCATGTCTCCTAGTTGAGGGTTCCAAGTCGTCTTTTATTTCCTGAAGCAAATTAAAAATAACATGGCTGGGCAAACAATATGTTTGGATAATGTGTTCTTCTGGCATTCCAAATTAATTAATATGTGTGGAAAAATCCTCTTCCTTCTACCATGTGCTCTTTGATCTCTGCGGCCCCTCCTCCTAGCAACAACAATTGCAGCCATTTCAAGCACAAAATAGGTAGTTTAAGAAATTTTGGGGGGCACTAAATAATGGTACAAATACCAGTAATTTGACGAGCACAAACATTAGTAAATTCATTTTAATACTCTCCTCCCATAAATTAATGCGTCTGAATAGGAAACTCCTACAAATGCATATTCAGTAAGGTCAGGCGCAAATATAACTGTCCATGCCTTTTCAGCGCTAATTCATCACTGAGTGTCTTTAGTAATTCCTGACAGTACTATTTTATGCCAAAAGACAGTTTGCACTGGTACAAGCTGTTAGTAAAACTGGCCCCAAATCTGTTAACTAGCCCATCAAACTGAGTTAAAGCCAGTGCCCTCTATCACTAGCCCTAAATCTAACATAAATCTAACAATAAGACCTTTTATCAAAACCAGCAAACAAAAAGTTAATAATTATTATTAGAGCGCAAAATTGTTTTACCATAATTTCATGCCATATTTCATACCATGAAGCCATCATTTAGTGTTCAGAGTACTGCATGAGTGTGTTTTATTCCTCATGAGGTGGGAAATGGAGAGAGCAAAACCGATATGGGACAGGTTACCTACGCACTGCAATCAATAGCGTCATAATTAAAGGAGCGGGTGTGTTTCGATAAAGCTATTCCACACAGTTTTCTGCCAGTGAGCTATAATTGCATAGAAATTTATTATACTATGAGTTTTCATCTGGAGCGCAGCGAGGAGGGGAACACGAGCCCACAGACGTTCATACAAAGTACTAATGTATTTGGACCCTATCTCAATTTGATTTCTTTATGGTGAATAAATGGATGATGGATCTGGCCACCTGATCCACAGGAACAAAACACACACACACACAATTATGAAAAAATGCCATTCAGGACTACGTCGAAACAGTTAAGATCTCTTTTCAAAGCCACTGACAATGAATTACCAGTCTCCAAAACACAGGCAGTAAAATGCAAGCAGAAGTGGGAAAGTTTGCCACTCACATATGTACTTTCGCAGCTAATGTCTCATTTCCCTGGCAGGGAGACACTGGCACAATTAGAACACATTTTAGTGATACAGTGAGCCTTAATTGAAAGGGAATGGAATGAAAGAGGGGAGACAGATGGAAACAAATGATTTGAAACCTCTGGAGTGGTCAAAGCTCGGCCCAATCAATAGAGCACAGATTACTAGCTTCAGAGCGTTTGATCCGGTTAATGGAAGAGAGGAGCAGGCTTGGGACCGGCCTGGAGCGGGTCACGGCTGGGAGCTTCCAGACTGTGAAGAGAACGGGAGGGGTGGGAGAGTGCTGGGGGAGAGATGTCCCTTCCTCTCCGCGGGATCGATGGCGCTCGTGTTGCCGCTGCAGGTTTTCAGCAGACATTGATCGCTGGACATTGGGCTGGTGACAGAAGACCGGTTGTAGCAGCCCATGTTCCAGTCAGAGCTGGAGAGTGACACACACACATACTTATTCATGTTTTTTTCTTTTTCTTTGTATTACATTATTTCTTCTAAATCCAAGTGAAAAGTTGAACTAAAATATTTCACATGAATTTAAGAAAGTATTTGTCACCATCAAAATAACAACATTTTTGTCCGACTACATACTAGCTTTCTGATTATCATTAGAGACCATTAGCAAACAGAAAGAGAGTGTACTGTAATAACACAAACATGCAGACAAACAACTTGCCTAATCTGTGCCCACTGAGTTCAGTGCACTCAAAACATAAGCAAGCATATCACTGGCAAATTGCTCAAAGTGGGTGCCCAGAAAAAAAATACATATCAAAATGAGATTCTCTCAGTTTTAAGCACAGAGGATCCTCATCAGACAATTAAAACACTCCAAAACAGCCCTTTATACTTCCAAGTAATTAAAAAATAAACATCACATGATGCACTTGCACATGACAAACACACACACACACACACACACACACACACACACACACACACACACACACACACACACACACACACACAGATATCAAGAACACAAGTAAAAACAAAACATTAAGTATCCTAAAGGTACCAACATGCCATCAGGACACTCGGCACAAAAGCAAACAAAATATAAATAGACTAAATGTGAAGTCCAAAAATACACAAATTATAAAAAAAAGAAAAAGTGAGTCGGAACAATACCTGCACAGCACAAAGAGAATGCATCCAAAACTCACAGATTTAAAACTTCAAGAAATGGATGGATATTGAAGTCACTTAGGTGTTAATGTATCTTTAGCCCTATTCAGATGGTAATTGTTTCTCAGGGGGGTGTAAGTGATTTTCACCATTTACATGGAGTTGTTGGTCATTTTAATGCTGTCCTAATCCAAGATGTCGGTGTTTTTCTCTCTCCACCCCCGTAAAAATCCCCGGTAGAATTACCTACTGTTTTTTGACAAACACCATGGTCGTTTGGTAATTTAATTGCCGTCCGAATCCACATCTCTGAGTTTACAAGAAGAAATAGATTCCAAAATTCAGTGTTTAAACCCTTTTTGAGCACTCCCGAACACCGTAAGGTAACGTTGTACTTCGGTGTAATTTGCATACATATTTATTTCTGAAATGCTGCAAAGTATTTAAAGAACAATACTTCATAAGTGCTCAACCACAACATCTAGGAGCAGAAAGAGAAGAAAGCCACTTAAACATTCGAAATGGCTCTTTATTATGGCAGCAGCAGGTATGCAATACAATTTTAAAATGTATATTATTATAAACAAATATATTTCTAACACGTCTATTTTCCTATTTTTAAACTGGAGATTTAAATGATAAAATAATAAATAGGGTTATAAATTATAAAATCTATGTATTATCAAATATGCTTAGAATAATAAGAATACATTTTACACAATAATAAGAATAAATTTGTAAATAAAATACATTTTATTTACAGCAGACAATCATGTGACTGGCCACATGAGAGGCACGTTCCCAGGTTTGTAGGATCACAGAACTCACTTCTCCACTGTGAATAAATCGCCATCCGGTGATATGTAAATATATTTTTACACATGTCCATATGAGAAACAATTATATTGTTTCTCATATGGACATGTGTCCATATGACACCCAAAAATGAAAAAAAAATTCTGTCATTAAATACTCACCCTCATGTCGTTCCAAATCTGTTAGATCTTTGTTCATCTTTGGAACACAAATTAAGATATTTTTGATGAAATCCAAGAGCTTTCTAACTGTGCATAGGCAGTATAGGAAGGCCCAGAAAGGTAGTAATTAAATATTTAAAATAGTCCATGTGACATCAGTGGTTCAACCTTAATGTTATGAAGCTACGAGAATACTTTTTCTGTGCAGAGAAAACAAAATAATGACTTTATTCAACAATTTCCTTTCTTCTGTTTAATTTTTCAATGCGCGTTCACAAGAGTGCATACGTGTGATGCTGCTGATAATATGAATATATGACATGAATTCTGAAGCCATGGTGTATGTACATATGCAGCAATTCCATGATGCTTTAATGCTGTTTTTGCATTTATTTGTAAGCTTGAAAGTCCCAATTCATTGTGAAAAAAAAAAAAAAAAAAAGCAGACCAGCGCTGCACTTGACAAAAGCACCATAAGCTTAAGTACATCACACACCCATTGAAACCAATGGAGCTACGATCAACTTAGGCTTACAATGCTTTTGATAAATGCATCCTGGAACTTTCTTAAAATTTCTTCTCAAGTTCCAAAGAAAGAAAGAAAGTCATACTGGTTGGGAAGGACCTGAGGGTGAGTAAATGATGAGTAGTTTGCATTTATTGTTGAACTATTTCTTTAATGCCTGTTTTGGAGCTTGAAGATTTGTCTTTAAGCCCATTTTCTTTTGTTCTGTCACTGGGACCGTAAATCCTTTACTTTCTATCAAGCCAAGGCAACAGCTCAGCCACAGCGACGTGGTCTGCTGGGAGACCATGCAAAGATAAGAAGCGATTTTCACTCAATAGTAGGAATTAGAGACTAATAACCCCTATTAAAATCTGTAGCAAAACACACGTGCATGCAGCCGGAGGGAGAGACTGAGAGCTGACTCAGAGCTCAGTGTATTTCTGTCTGCGTATGTGGAGGTGGACGCCTGTGTGCACATGCATATGCATGTTCCATATGGACAGAATGGCAGGTTCTGACACCTATTAGGATGTGATGAAGCTTACACATACAAGTGTCTGTAGATGAACACACACATCAGGAAACATCACAAGCACTCGCTGGCGTAGTGCCACTAATTGTCATGCTGGTATCTCATAACTCAGAACACCAACGGTGAGAAAACTTTTTCCGTTTTTTTCTGACAGCGCACACAGAGAGACATCCCCCACCACTCTGCAATGTGTTGTACAGTGCGATTCATCATTTCATCTGAAACAGAAACTGATGCTGTGTAAAATTTAAAAAAGGATTATATAAATGTAATAATTTTTATGTCTTTAAGCCCTTAAAATAATTGGATGCTTTAGGATACACATTACTATTATTGCTGTCAAAATTAAAGTGTTAAAGTGTGTGTTTAATTTTTTCAGTTTAACGTATATATATATATTTTTTAATTTTATGCATTTTTTTTTATAGATAGGACAGTAGAGAGAGACAACAGGAAAACATTGGGAGGAGAGAGAAAGCGGGATCTACAAAGGACCTCAAGACGGGAAACAGACTCGGGTGGCCGTGAGCACAGTTGCGCTGTATATTGAAGCAGTAACCACGAGGCTATTGGTGCCGACGCATTAAAAATTAATTTACGCAATTAACAGAGCTAGGGTTGGCCATTCCACTCACAACTGTTGATTCCCTCTTTTTTCTTGACCAGAATTGCATTTATTTAGACACAGAATGTCTTTACGACCATATCAAATGGGAGACTTTTCAGATGCGTTCTCCACTTTGCCTAAGGCCATGTCCACACATAAACGGGTATTTTTATAAACAGAGTTATTCCTTATTCCGTTTTAAAATCTCCGTCCACTTGAAAATCCAAACGCGTGCTATGAAGTACTGTCAAGACCATGCCAAGCCAACAGGTGGCGATATAATCTCAACCGTAAAGCCATGTTGGCCAATCAGAAGCCTGAAAAAGTTTCCAGTAAGTGGAGATAACAGCGCATGCTCTGATGTCACAAGCCAAAATCTCCAGTTTCGCTGTCTACACGATAACACCGCAACCGGAGTTTTTGTAAATATTTCCTGACAGGCATTTTCAACAATGTTTCAGTGACCTGGTGCTGCATTTGCGTGTGTTGACCTACAGCCAACCGCATAGAAAAAGCTGCAGTTTTAAAAATAACTGCGTTCATGTGGACAGGGCCTAAGTCAAGCGAGCATGGAAACAGTACAGGTGGCGAGGAGCTTCAGTAGGCCATATGACAGTAAAAATGAATTTTCCTTTCCTATCAGCTGTTATACTGCACTTGTAGTGTGTGCTCTTTAATTGCATGCACAAATGCGGTGGCACTTACTGCATATCATTTCACATTAAAGTGCAAAAGAAACTACGAGCATGCATTGTCATAGTCATAACTGTTCCTCAAAACTGTGCATGCATATATGTATTTGTCACATTTAAGAACATATCTATGAAATGCAGTGGTTTACAAAACTGTCCTGAAGCACCCCAGCACTGTTTTCCTCATCTAACACACTCGATTCAACTTGTAGGCTCATCAGTAGTGACTTTAAGACCTGAAGAGGGTCAGAAATGGTAAAAAGTGTCAGATCTGCCTCATGTTTAACAGTGGTAAAAATCCTAACTGCCAAAAATCCTAATAACCCAGCTGCAGATCATTTATTATATAATTTTAAAAATGCCTATTTTGAGTGGAAAACACACAGTTTTTCGTGCCTGTCTCTTTAAATGCAAATGAGCTGCTGCTTCCCGCCCCCTTTTCCAGAATAGAGCTGCGCCATTACAGCTTGTACCTGCTAAAACATCTGTTTTGGTTCTGATTATCATGTTTATCGCACTGAAATCATGCGTTTTAAACCACATTAGTTTAAACTTCTGATATAGGGTTTTCTGAGTACGCACATCCGAAGCACATGGACAGAAAGCGGCTGTCACACAGCATGTGAGTACTAAACTAAGTTCTCATTCACACACAAGGTAAACAGCTGGGAAATAAATCGCACATTTATTTTAGAACTGTGTGGCAGCAGCAATATACAGTAAATAGAATAATAAATAAATAAAAGTCAATAAATCCACTGCTCTTGTCTCCTCTGAGGCTGGGACTCTAAACAGTTTTCTTTGCTCGTCGGAGCAGCCAAAGACAGAACAGTTAGCATGTTTTGTTCAAACTTTCGCCATGTCATTAGAACTGGTACACCGTTGTCGCTTGGAAAAGTCTGATTTTCATGAAATGTTTAATGGTATTGGTATCAGTGATACTGGCCTTCAGTCATAAAAACATGCCACTGAACAAGTCTTTATGAAATCTTTATGTTGTTATGTTCTGAGATTGTGAAATTAATGCAATATAAAATTTTATTTTAAAACTTTAATTTGTAAATGCAATTATTTTTTAGAAAAATGCGCAAATACTAAATTTTTTAATCAGTTGACAGCTCTAGTTACTATACACTTTAAATGTAAGAAAAAAAAATAGCAAGATACACATAACTTTTTGCATGTATGATTAAAGACAATTATTTCATATAATACAAATGTTTGATATAATAAAGGCAAATTTGATAATGTAATCCATCTTCCACTATTTTTGACTACCAGAAACTATTTAAATAGTTTGTCTTCATTTTGAAAAGTATATCTGTTGTTTAATTTTTTTAAACTTTATTCATTTATTTATCCATTTATTTATTCGGTCTGTAAAAACCCTTGTATGAACTTTTATGCTACTTCTTTACAACATCACTTGTTTTGATATTTTGTTACATAATGCGAGACATTCACACACAAGGAATGGCTTAAGTTTGAGAATGCATTCAGGCATAAATAAGCATTTTTAAATATTAGGGAAAAAAAAGCAACATGTGCACAACAGACTGCTCATGACATATGCTCATTTGTTTCAAGTATCCCGAAAACATGTTGGTTATATAACTGTTGTGTAACAAAGTTTCATAAAAACTTTGGGCATCTTCATATTTTGGAATGTGCCAAAGACTTCTACTCACAGATGAAGGTCAATAAGCAAAATGACATCTGTACATTCATCCTTGGTCGATGAAAAGCATCATCCCATGTGAACGACCTTTCCCTGGAGGTTTGTTCACTTAAATTCAATTATGTCCTCCTCCATCAGTCATTTTTATTTAGCCTGCAGCACATCCGTGACCACATTCAGTGTTACATTTGACCTCCCTGAAAGCTCAACATGAGAGAGCGCTGTAAGATGGCTGACCAGCCTTACTCTCATGGTTTCAATTAGGTCCCATGGGCACCTACTGACTGATGTGGGTAATGGCCTTGGATATGGGCGGCCACAGCAAGGGCGACTTTAAGATGATGCGTAAAGCCTGTGTAATTTACCACACTCAGGAGTTACACTCCCACAGCCAAGCATAAATCAACAAGCCTTGGTTTTCCGAGCACAGGACCTCTCTCGTCTGGAGCTAAAGAGTGTCATACCATCTTCCGCCAGCAGGTGGAACACTGACGTCATGTGCCCGCAGCTGCTTTTGATGGTTAAATCCCCAGCAGAAGCATGAGACTGAGAAGACTAATGAATATCTCAGGCACAAAAGATTGTGTTTCAGAGCTTAGTGGAGACATAAGGATTAACACACATAAGGAAGAAATCACAAAGCATGAGAGACCCTAACAGAATGGCAGTATAATCGGTTTCTGAAATAGTGAAAAAAGACAATCACATGAATGTTATTAAAGATCGTAAGGTGAGAACCTAAACCCTATAAGTCAATAAAACTTCATAATAGCATTAAACAATACTTAAAAAGATGGTTTGCTCAAAAATACATTTCTGCCATCACTTACTTAACCATGTGTCTTTCCGAGCCTTTGTGATCTTTCTTTCTTTTGTGGAATACACAAGATAATTTGAATAATACAAAAAAAAAAAAGTTTAAGCATTCTTATAATCCACAGTGGAAAGTAAGGTTTTATTTTATATTATTTTTTAATGTTTTTAATTTTTATTTTAGTTTTATTTATTTAGTTAGTTAATACTGTTTCTTTAATACATCAGTATATCGTATATATTAGATTCATGCCATTTCAGTATGTGTAATAACTAAAGGTCTGTTTTTCATTTTAATGGAGACCAGGGATAGGTGTCATATTTTTTACTCTAATGCATAAATGGCTAATTTGATTTTTGCATAGACACATAAGTCTTGGTTACAAAACAAACAAACACACACACACAAACACACACACAAACACACACACACACACACACACACACACACACACACACACACACACAAAATGGGAACCCTCCAAAAAATTTAATTATTTATTATAGTTAAACATGTAAAAGGCAATATGGGAACCTGACAAAACCCTACTTCAGGAAAAATGTAAAAAGTTAAATAAAAAGAAAATATTAAACCATGATTTGTGAAAGGATAAATGCAAAATAAACAACATATAATAAAAATAAAAGTAATATTTAATAAAACAAAAAAATATATATTTTTTTAATTATACATATTTAATTACATACATAGTAGAGCAGAATGATTCTGCTCAATATATATATATATATGAGTGATTTGAAGGCTGTAAGCAGTGAGGCTGAAGATGGCTGTCTGTTGACAGCTACAGTAAGTGCAGTAGGTGTTGTTTTTGCCCCATGGCTTACCTGAGGCTGAGGGCATGGCCATGGGGACGCAGGGTCTTCCCTGCCCCATGGCGGGGGCAGAGAGCAGCATTTTCACTAAGGAGGCAGAGATGGGCTGAACCAGCAATGATGTCAGGTTGTGGCGACTGTCTCTTCCGGCTGTGAACAGAAAAAAAAAAAAAAAAAAAAAAAACAGTTCTTATTTTAGAAAGGCTTTTACACAGCTATATCAAAATGAAAACACTAATAACATCATTCCATCCTCAGAATTTCACCCTCAGCATACCATTTGCATTGATCATGACTTTGTGAGCGTTTAGAGCGTGTCATGGGGCTCTTAATGCCACACATGAGCAAACCAATTACCCAATCAAAGAGCTTTTCTATTGGTTAACACCTCCGCTGAGTCTTCTCACACATCTTCGTCTAGGAGGGCAGATGAACAGCATTAGTCCGTTACGTGCTGCATAAATATAGCTGCAGTGGGGCCAAGCAAAGATGCGTTTAGTGATGTGAGGTGAGCGAGAAGGGGTGGGCGAGGACGTTTGTAATGTGCCGTAAATCAGACAGAAAAGAGAAAGGAGCGCTGAGAGGAACCTGCACAGCCAGGCAGGGATGTATCAAAGCCCTTCCTCACTGCTGATTGCAGCTCACGGGCGGCAAACTAATAAGCCTGGAGATTTTAAGTTTGAAGAAACGGTTTCTAGCAGGCCAATGGGGATTTATATGGACGAAATGCTCCATTGATTCAGGCTCATTAAAACAGCGAAACGGTGAGCCTAATCCTGCTTTAGGAGCAAATTTATTTAGAAGCTTCAATTTTCCAGCAGCGCTTCCGCAACGGTGGAATGGGGTACAGTCATCCACGAATAACAATCAGTAGACCTTTCTGTTACACATTACCTTCCACAGATAAATGTATTCAGAAGCCACAATTATTTTACAGCAGTTATGTGGGAATGAAAGTAGAGGAAGGTCCCCTAGAAGTCAGCTTAATATTTTCTTGGTCATAGGGGAATACAGGAAGTGATTATTGGATTTTGAGTGGGGCTTTTGAAGTAACACTGTACTGTAAGTGCAATTATCTGCCCAAAGTTCACAGAGGTCAAAGCTGTGTTTAGAGAGAGGAGATTATCTCAACTCATTATCTTTAACCTTCTAAATGTGATTTAATGTTAATGAATGTGTTCATAAATATGATGAAATATATTAAATATAAAAATCTATTTATCTTTTATTAAATATCTATCCATCCATCCTGTAGATTTTAAACCCGGAAGACGAGCATAGCGCATAAAAAGCTCAAAATTAAGTGGTTTTCGCCTACAAATAAAATTAAAGCATGCTAACATTGTCTTCTATGATGCACAACTCAAACACCTCTGTTAAAATCTCAGAAAATGTGGTTTAGTGTTTCTTAATTAAAATCAAATAGCGTTGCATATCCAGACACACCTGAACCAGATAACATCTGCAGAGTGAACTGAATAAAATGGAGGTTTTGAGAGACATAAAGTGAGAACATTTTGTAGTTTAATACTTTAGGGACATGTCTAGGGCACTCATTGATGTACCTTCTAAATTCTTTTTTACCAGCCTAAAAGAGTACTTTCATTCGCCTTGATAAATAAAACACAAACTAGGTTATGGTGAAGAGCTTTCATCCTTTCCTGTTAGTTCTATCTGCAGCACAGCTAAAAATGAACACAAACAAGTTTAAAAGTACAAGATGCCCTTAAAACCCATTAGGTCGAGCTCCAGCTGGAGATATTACAGCTTTGGAAATAAAGTAGCCCTGACCTTGATGAACTCAAAGAGTAGACACCTGTAGACTCTGCACAAAGGAGAGAAGGCTACTATATCAGAGTCCGTACCACTGGGGTGCATGAGAGGAACGTTTAATACTACACTTGTCAACTAACACGCTGGTCTCTCAATAAGAATGATTCATAATGGCAGTGAAATACGCACATGATCTCCTCTCCTTCTCCAGAGGACAGATGTGGGCTGCATGTAGAAGTTATGTCTTTTTCATTTTCCTGTGGTGGTGACACCCATTTGTTTTAGTCTGTCTAGCAGAGGGCCTAATTATTTGTATATTCTTCCATACTTTATTCTATTCTAGTTTGGAATGAACCTAAGGCTGATAAAAACACAACATATGCTCACCAATGGATCCTCTACATACAATGAATGGGTGCCGCCAGAATGAGTCCAAACAGATAAAAACATCACAATAATCCATAAGTAATCCACATGACTCCAGTACATCAGTTAATGTTGTATTTGTAATAAATCCATCATTAAGATGTTTTTTACTTCAAACAAGTCCTCTGTCCATAACAATGCTTTGTCCTGTGAAAAAGTTGTTTAGTCTGAATCAGGAGAGAAATATGCACAGATCAGACAAAGGGAAACAGTCCTGTTGTAACAGTTTGAAAAAAAAAAAAATATATCATGTGTTTTGATGTGAGAGCGATGGACTTTTAGGAAGTGTTATAATGGGTCATGGTCTCTTATGGTAACGCACTACTGATGGATTTGTTTCTTACAAACACACAACTTTTTGCTTCACAATATATTAATAGATGGACTGGAGTCATGTGGATTACTTGTGGATTAATAAGAAGTTTTATTATCAGCTGTTTTTACTCTCATTCTCACCCATTTACAGCGGATCCACTGATGATGTCATGCTAAAATTCTCTAAATCTTTTCTAAAGAAGAAACAGACTTATCTATATCTTTCATAGCCAGAGGGTAAATTTTAAGCAAATGTAAAAAAAAAATTTAGGTGAACTTTCTTTAATATTAGCATTACATAACATTTCAGCATCCACTAACTGTAAAATGAAGCTTTTTGAAGAAGAAGATATATATATATATATATATATATATATATATATATATATATATATATATATATATATATATATATATATATATATATATATAATTTCAATGATTTATATAAAACTCTAAAATATGCATGAAAAGTGACACACTGGGCCTTTCCAACATTTTTAGATGGTGTACTGTACTTCACACTAGCTTTCAATGTTGCTGCTTCATTTCAATCACACAAACAAATCTCCCTTATTCCGCACAGAATTACTCACCTGAGCTCCATGTGAACTCTGCAGTACACAGATTCATATCACAAATCAATTAGATACGCCATTTCTGATGCCATAGATGCCTCCCTGCTGATGCAGTGGGCTGTGTATGTGTAATTTCGGTATGTTGATTTCATTTAGGTAAGCAAGATTCATTTAGACAAAGATTAACTAATGTCATTATGATGAAAGTACATGTCAAGGTAGCACTAACTCAATTGTACTTCACTATACAGTATAAACATCAGCACTTCCATACAAAAAAAAAAAAAAAAAAACACTGAAGATGATCCAAAATAACTGCGAGAACATCAATTTTTCTGAGCAAACAAGCCTCCCAGGAAGAGTTATTTGCTGAAGTACGATTACCCACAGGGCTTAGACTCATTCCCTCCACACAGAGATGCTCATGAGATATATATTACACGCCTGCGGTGGGGCCATATGTGCAGTGTTCAGATTACAAACACTGCAGTAGTTCACATACAAATTTACTCATTCAGTCCTGATGTGTTACAAATCAAATCTGTGAGAATGACAAGCTCATGTCGATAAACAGCTGGGACTGCTTTCATCCTTAAGGGAGAAGAGTAAGAACTTCAAAATATCATATTAACATACTACTGGAACTCCACTTCACAGAAGTTCAGTGTGCAGTACACAGTCCATACACATTTATTTACTATATATGAAAAAGTAGCCAGAAAAGCTAATTTTGCTATGTGTCCGTTTAATATGTGTATTGAGTTTTTTTTTTAAATAAACATCATATAGCAGATTTTTTTTTTTTTTTTTTTTTTATTGTGCTACAGTTTAAACACACATCAACTGTGTGCAGTCCTGCAATGTTTTGTTTACAATACAGCCATTATCTTGTTTTGGGAGTCATTTAAAGCGAATTAAATTGATCTCTCCTTATTTTTTTCTTTGCTTTAAGATATGACATGGAGACGGGGATTTACATGCAAATTGAATTTCAAAAAAGCAGGTCATTCATTTCCATAAGAACAATGGCAGCAGTTTTCACGCAGAGAACTCACTCATCTCTCTTGAGTTCAAGTGATTGTACAGACTTGCCTACATCCCTTCAAGTCTTTCATGTGCAAAACCTGAGGTCACACAACCATAAATTTGTTTATTGTTCTGAACAGCTTCTTGCAGCGACTACAGCAACTTGAAAATTAAAAAAAGTCTAGCATGCGATCATGGGCAATATTACATTGTATAATGCTTTCCTGGAAACTGAATTGATGCATTAATGGTGATACTTCTTATCAATTAACATCCTCTTTTTGTTTTTTTCTTGAGTATATTTTCTTTCTAAGAAGATGAAAAGATATTTTATGATAATGAAATTGGCTTGAGCTACTTGTGGCATATTTGATTATGTTTGAATATATTATTAAAACCACTGCACAATTACAACAGTCTGTAGTCAAACATGATGTTAAAGACATGGAATAAATTACATTTTAAAACCAGTGGAAATAATCCTGATCTTCTAGGAATCTTCTAGGAAGATGCTATCATAGAATTTGTGCCCCATATGTGGGCAGCAAGGCAGCTCAGTAGATCTGGACAATAGAGCTCCTGAAAGGGACAAGATGTACAGATTCAGATTCTTGTCGCTGTGCTTTATTCTGTTTCTAAGAATAGTCAGTACTTCTCAGTACAACTCATAGTAAAAACTGTCATTGAGAAAGAGAAAAACAGAAAGAGGAAGAGTGAGTGTGAGAGCGAAACCATAGTTGTACTGTAAATAGGCTAAACACACTAACATCGTGTTAGTCACATCGAACCACTGTCTCTGTCCCCCTTTAATAACCATTCACAAATCATCAGAAGAGCCTCTGACCTAACAATGATCAAAGCAAAGTGAAGGATGTTGCATTTACGTGAACATGAAGAACATGAGTGGAGAAGAAAAAAAAAACACTACGGTCGCTAAGGAAGCGTACCATCACATGGAGGCACAAAATCTCTTTCCAGAACATTTGCATTTACTGTTCCTTGCTTCTGGAATGATCATCCCAACCTCATCTGGAATGCCAAATATTCAAGAGACAGCTGAAAACTCATCTCTTCAGTGAGCTTAACTGCATCCTACTTAAAAATAAATAAATAAATGCAGTGCTTTCACTTTCCCTTAATCTCTCCCTGTTCTAACTTGTACTATTCTATACAATGTTTGAAATTTTATAGATTGATATATATATATATATATATATATATATATATATATATATATATATAAAATGTAATTCACCTATACTGATGATACAAATTGCCACTGAATTCAGTCATGTAAAGGCAACAATTTGAGTGAATTAAACAGAAGATACAAATTGACCCAGAATTTAAATCCTGCATTCAAGTCCTTCATTTATCTTTTTGTTATCGATTACCAAATCTTTGCCACTCTACATATATATATATATATATATATATATATATATATAGAAGCCATCCTTATGTTGTTTGCATTTTTGTCATGTGCATGGGTTTGTGAATGACGTTTGGATTTACACAACTCAAGACAGTCCTTGATGTTCAGTTCTACAACTAAAAAAGAAAGTTGGTACCTGCAAATACCACAACATTCTTCACCGAAAGAAACCTGTTATGAGGTGACATTGTTCCAATCTCTCTGGATCTGCTCGTCACATTTCCAAAGGAAAGGGCTGATCTGGCACAACAATACATTATGGAAAAATGCCATGATGTTTCGAAATAACCACAAACCGTCTGTGGCTGAAATCAAGTATAATTTATTAGATGCATGTATTTGAGTTTATTTGTTCAGATCATCCTTCAGATATTTCCACTGCTACAAAAATCACACTCTAGATATGACCAAACCAATCTATCATCTGTTATCCATTAGGCAGTATTCAGTGAATGTGTGCATCTCCATTGCTCTACATCAGATGAAAAATTCACAGATGGCATCCATGCAGATGAAAATTACACAAGAACTCAACAGTAACCCACCACAGTGTGGGCCAAGAAACAGACGAGGGCTCCTGGTACTCACTGTGACATCCAGGGTTTTTAAAACGACACTACTTTCTTAATTGACCTTTATTATGTTTTTATGATTAGTTGCTGGAGTATCAGCAGACCTGAGGGACAGCAAATTCTCGTTTAATGATGATTAGGATTTAATGACAGAATAATAGCTTCTCTCTTTGTGTTCTCACCTGCAGGAGCCTTACACAGCACACAGATCATTGCATGCCCTCAATGTCACACATTTCTACTTATTTTCAAGCAACTGAAGTTTGGTACACTGAAAAGCAGCTTCTGAAATCTTTTTCTCAGTAGGGTATGGTTTCTAGCTGCTTAACTACAGAGAAATAAAACTTTTAAGATCTCGGTTAAGTTTGCCTGAGGACAAAATTGATCCTAAGTAGCAGAAAAAGCCTTGCATCTGTGATTTCTCTTATTTTCCCCACAGTTATGACATCAATAAAGCAATACCTCTTAAGGGCCTGACCAGAAACGGTATTCTTGCAAAGTTACATAACTTTTGAATAGAAATATCAACAAAATAGTAGCTACAGGAGTTAAAGGATGCATTTATTTGATCAAAAATAGTCAAAACAGTAATGTTATGAAATATTATTACAACTACTGTTATTCTATTTTATTTTATATTTCATTTCTATTACGGTTTCTATTTTAAAACATACATTACAAGTTGAGATTTTTTATGTTTTTGAAGTAATCTCTTTCTCTCCAAGGCTGCATTTATATGGTCCAAAATACACTGAAAACAGATGTGAAATATTTTTACAACTTAAAATACCTGCTTTCTATCTGAATATACTTTAAAATGTAATTTATTCCTGTGATGGCAAAGCTGAATTTTCAGCAGCCATTTCTCCAGTCTTCAGTGTCACATAATCCTTCAGAAATTATTCTAATATACTGACTTGCTGCTCAGACAACATTTCTTTTTCTTCTTCTTCTTCTTCTTCTTCTTCTTCTTCTTCTTCTTCTTCTTCGTATTATTATTATTATTATTATTGAAAACAGTTGTGCTGTTTAATATTTTTGTGGAAGACATGATTCCTTGAATAGAAAATTTAAAAGAACTTAATTTATTATTATATATATATATATATATATATATATTATATATTTTTTTTTTTTTTTTTTTTTTTTTTTTTAATAATCATTTCATTAAAAAATCGTGTTCCCATTAGTTTCTATTGACAATGTTATATATTCAAAAAGATGCATGCATTATAAATTAAAAAATATATTTAAAAAAAATATTGAACAGTTTTAATACATACTTTACACTAGTAATAACACATAATATTGCATTGCAAACTTCCCAAATGCTTGCACATGTTTATGGATATACACTAACTTGTATCAATTCTGGTGAATACAGCTTCTCGAGGAGCAAAAAAAAAAAAAAAACCCCGTTCCAGTTTGAATTGAAAGCATGTTTTTAGACACAAGGGCATCAGAGCAGAAGGCACATCTCACACCACGGTTGTTAAAACACACTATCCATCTCCTTGCTTCGTGTAAACACACACACACACAACATCCCTGCTTAGAGCAAATGTACTGGCTTCTTCATTACTGCCCATTTGCAAGGTGGAGGCATGTGTAAATTCTGCTTCTGGCCTCATACTCAGCATGATAAGAGAGGAATGGATTCAGAGCCAGAGGGCTTGAAGAGAGGCACAACTGTAAATTCTTGTCTGGTAAAATGATTCCCTATTTGCAGAGGCTAAACTGTGGCCATGTCTCTCAGGATATATGGCACGGACCAGGCCCTGTAAGGGAGGTTCATGAGTGAGAGGCGGCTCGACAGCAACAGTGCTGGACAAAAGAAAATAACATTAGGACTAGGTGATTCTATAAATACTGGTCTGGTTTCACAGTACACTAAAAGCAGAGAAACGAGAGGATTGATTTTCTTACTTATTTATAACACTAAAGCAGTGTTCCTCAAACTTTCAGACCATGTATATATTTCTCTACTCTGAGTCAAATTCAACTATAAATAGATAGAATAAATTAAATTATAAAATAAACTGGCCTGAATGCTTAACAAAATTCAAGGAGTAATGGATCAAGGAGTAATCAAATCGTTTTTATTAATCATAAAGAAACTGTCAGCTCACAGGAATTAAAAACTACTCTAGGTGTTTGTAACTGTGTGAAACAAAGGAAAAATTAAATGGTGGAGCTTGAATGGCTGCTATCTGTGTTACTTTTGGATAAACTGAAATTCTCATTACTAAGTCACAAACTAAGTTTTTATATTAAAACACTGAAAACTAATAAATCACTGAAATGTTTGAAATCAAGTAGCGTATGTCAAAGAGGTCAATTAATAAGTATATTAACCCTTTTTTTGGTTGAAACTGGTTTCATTTTCTTTATGTTAACCCAACCCAAATGCTGCATGCTTACAAATAATAATTCTACTTTTAAAATTAATCTTTTTTTTTTTTTTTGGATTCCACTCATCTCTTCCACAAGCACTTAACTCATCCAAACCCATAAGCACTTACAATAACAAAGGTATTTACTGTGACAATGTGAACAAACAAACGTTCATAACATTCATAACAGACTGACTGTGATACTCCCATTTGTAACATGTTTTGGATAAAAGCATCTCTAAAACTGTAACATGTTTTGATGAATTGTAAAACATGTACTGTAAAAAAAAAAAAAAAAGTTAATTCGAATAAACAACTGGAAGGCATGTACTGATACTGCATGCAAATGAATCAGTGCATGTGAGCATTCATTGCATTTATTCATGTTTTATACCTGGGGTCTCTAAGACCTCATATATACATAATGAAACAGTTGTAATGTAGCATTTTTAAGCGTGGTTAAATTGTTTATAACCAGTTCTCAAAAGTTTATGAAAAATCATGAAAAAATCTGATACTTGGTGCAAGTGTGTTTTTGAGCTAGTAAAAGGGGTCTTTCAAAGTCCAAACAGAACATTAGAGATATTTTTCTCTCATTACCAATGTTTTGTTGTGTACCCTACAGCACATCTGCAGTACTAGAGAGTCTGGCCTGATGTAAAGCCCTCAGTGTGTGTTAAATACAGCTCTTCGGACTTCAACACGTTCCTTTCTTGATTCAATAAAGACAGACCTACAGTCATCTGACAGGGGTCGCATTTCTGGCACGGTGGGGGTCCGAGCAACCAAGCAGCCCTCCCACCCTCTGCAGATGAGATAAGATGGTCCTAGCCGGCCCAGGCAGGGGGCAGCGCCGAGCTTCTGAACGAGATGACAGGGAGCTTATGGCCTGCAGGGCTGCTGCCCGCCCATCCTCCATCAAAAACACATCTAAACCTCCAAAATGTCATTCTTATATTCCCAAATGCTGTGAGCGACAGTCTTTTATTTCAGTAGAAATCCTATAAAAACATTCTTTCTCATGATACGTTGAAATTTTCACCGCTTTCACGCTTGGAATATATAATAAAAAGACTCAAAAATGCATTAGGCCTACATCGACAATGACGGGGGGACACACGGTTCAACATAAGACTGACATATTAATCACGCCAAATGGACAGAAGTGCCGCTACTGAGAAAATGTAGCCGGCAGAGTAATTTCCTCAACCTAAGGCGCTTGTGCACTTTGGCAAAGGCACTATCGCTCTCATACAAAGAGCTGAAGAAGTAGAAGCAACATTTCCATAATGTTATTGACCAAGTGCCACATTTCTGTCTTGAGTGCAATGCACCCTCTGTTTTATTTGCATGTCTATTAGCTGGAATACCAATCAAATGATAGCGATGGTAGAAAAGGCAATTTTCAGCCTGAGTGCATTCCAAATGCTCATTGGTTTAAGGGCAGAAAGTAAAGAGAACACATGAGGATCAACTCTTGAGATGCGGGAAAGGGCGTCACTGCGGTAAAGCATTCCTTTAATGAACGCTGTCTTAAAAAGCGCCTAGAGCCCAAGTAATCAAGCTACTCATCAAGTAAATGAACCACCATTTGAAGTATAATTATGATACAAAAAAGTTCTTAAAATGTAATCATACATTACAGTGCTTTATTCTCATTCTGTTATGATGCTCCGTGTCTTTTCTTGGGAAAAAGGGACCTAATAAGAGCAAAAAAAAAAAAATGGATGGAAATGATAAAAAGCAGTGTGAGTTAAGTTTAGGACTTAACAACTGTAACATGAAGTTGCTAGCAGTAACTTTAATGAATAAAAATCAAATTATGTCAACAAATAGCAAACTAAACTGCTTGTAAAAGCATTCATAAAGAAGGAGCTTTTAACCTTGAACTATTATGTATAAATCAAAAAGTAAATAAAATAAATAAATAAAAAGTATAAATCAGATGGAAATGTGATTAAATATGTTCTGGTAAGTAAAACTTTGTTTACTTTTAATGTATGTAGGATTTATTTATGTTTGTTTTTCAAAGAAGCCTTTTATGCTCACTAAAGCTGAATTTATTAAAAAAGCAATATCATGAAATACTAAAACTGTAGTATTATGAAATATTATTAAAATAAAATTATTTATATTTACCTCTAATACATTTTAAGCAGTAATTTATTTCTTTAATGGAAAAGCGGAATTGTAATTTTTTTAAGGATTCTCTGATGAATAGAAAGTTAAAAAACAAAAGTAACAAGACACTTTTGTAACAGTATAAATGTCTTCATTGTCACTTTTGATAAATTTAATGCATCCTTGTATAATCAAATTATACTTTTATATTTAAATAAAATATTACTATCACCAAACTTTAGTGTAATTGAAAAATTGTAATATGCTCCACTCAGACTGTCATTCTGTGCATTAGTGGTGAGGATTCTTAGTGAATCTTTCTGACTGCATTATTACACCAGTAATATGTCTTTATGAGTCAATCATTGAATCATCCACTCAATCCTATTGGTTCAAAACACAGATCGATTCAGGCAGAGAACAAACAGACAACTGTATTTGGGGGAATTATGCTGTCTCTCCAAGTAACCTTGTCAGTTTCTCTTCAAACAGATCAACTGCTCTTTGTGTAGGACATTGTTCATTGTTTACATCTATTTTTTTTTTTTTTTTTTTTTTTTTTTTTACTCTTGGTGTGACTCCTGCATGAACAGAAGCAGTGGGAAATGACAACATGAAAAGAGAAAGAAAGAGAACATAAAACCGAGATACCCACAGGAGAAGTCAGACCGAGGGGAGAGATGGGACACATTGTGATGGTTTTGACTGACATTGCACAGAGGACATTTCTCTTCCCAACAGCAGTGGTAAGCATTTCTTCATTAAAGTCTTTTACATGTGTCCCATAGCTGCGGCGCATTTAAATAAATATGCAAATGACCACATTTCTATTCAAAGGCTTCTTTTCACTTCAACAAGGTTTCTAAATAACCCAGGAGACACAATTCGTTCCATGTGAATAAAACCACCTGTCAGCAACTTGAAATTAACATGTAAAAATTGTTTGAAGTTCCCCACATATTTCACATTCCTCTTCCTCAGATATGTGCCTGGCTTTAAAGGTTAACAAAATTATGTAATCAGAAAAGAAAAAGCAACGCGCCAGCGGAGCAGAAGGCTAATAAAGAAAGCAATGCTTTTTTACGCCAGCGCTCCGTTTATGTCCTCCAGCACCTTATTGACTCATTTCCCAACCAGGAGGATGGCAGAATATATCCAAAATAAACAAAATAAATAAGATAGAGTCATGGCTCAATAAAACCACACAACACTTGTTCTCCAGAGGCCACAATTCAGATACACAAAGCATTTCCTCTGATTGAATCAATGCGCTTGGCGTTATCTTTTGGTCCTGGAGACAAATGTTTCCACGTGAGCCTTAAAGGCATCATATTTTTTGTTTCGTTTCATTCACAAATCATAAGCAAACAAGATCCCGGAACGATCCTGGATTGTTGTTTGTCAGACTGCATGCTGTCACTACATTCAGCGATGCTAGTAGGCTATTCACTCTCAGAAAAAAAAAAAAAGATGTCACTCAGAACCTTTTCAAAAGGTACTAATTTGTATTTTAAAAGTACTAATTCTAAAAAAAAAAAAAAAGGTACTAATTATAACTAATAACTAACTAATACAATACTCATCTTTTTATGTGTAATGTCTGTTTTATTTAAATAAATAAATAATAATAAAAAAAATAATAATAGTTTATGTTTAAGTTTTTCGTTGAATATTTATATTTTATTTCTACTTTATATACAGTAAATGAACAAAACCTAATTGTAATAGTTTTTGTTAACAATAACATCACTGATGTAAAGTTTAGGTTTTTCCAAAAAAATAAAAAATAAATAAATAAATAATAAAAATTACATTAATTGGACTTTTAAAACTGATGTTTGCTGAAATTGGTAAAACTGCACAAAACTTTAAAAGGTAAACAATTTTTTAACTCTAAAATCATGTTAATACACATTGTTTATGTATTGTGGCTATACAGTTCAAACAGTGAGTATTTTATGGTTTAATGGCCCAGTTCTATTCCTTTCTAAGTGCCTCATTGTAAGCTAGATTTTTGTAGTACAAAATTTTTGTAGCACATTACAAACACTGAGCAATAAGCTTGTTATACTGAACTCAGAATATTCCTTTAACATTATATAAATGGATCAGAACAGGAGTGAGAAATTAAAAAGTGAATTTGTGATAAATCAGCAAGCAAAACTATCAATCAAGTGTCTATTAATCAAAATGTCTGACTTGCTAATTTGTGCAGATGCATCTCATTCATTCCAAAGTATATATTATTTGAAATGGGGCTAAAACTATATTATTTAGCAGGGGAATAAGCAAGCCTGTGTTATCAAAGATGTCTGATTAGATTTAACTTAATCTGTCACAGTAGGTAGTATATCAGTACGAGGAGATTTGAAATTAAAATGCAAACAACACAACCATTACTGTACAGCTGATAAATAAAACTAAACAAAGCATAGAGGAGCTCTCACAAATAAAACTTCCAACACACTTTTCATCAACTAGGTCTGATCGATGCATGTTTACCAGTAGGGGGTTTGAATGACCATTTTTCATAATTCATTTATATTGGAAAGACCAAGAAAACAATATTTCTGAACAGATATTTTGTCAACATCTAAATCAATAGTACACCTCTCTTTGTTTTTGAAATCCTTGTTTTTGATTAAACAATGTCATAGATTCACATCTACAGCATGTCATATAATAAGCACACAAAATTCTTGTTCATGTGACCTTATATCATAGATCATAAAGACAGCATAAAATAACTAGAGTCTGACCTCTGGTTTTCTTTGTATGGGTTCACCAGAGCACATTGCATATACTCTCTCATTGCCAAACAAAACAGTCGCAAGGACAATCGTCCTGCTAAATAATTCACGCTCCCCTGAACCACCACAGAGTATTCGGCAATTTCACCATGCACTCGTTTCCTGCCGAGTGCTCTGACAAAGGGCTTTGCTGAAGAGAAAACAGGCACGAAACATCTGCTAAGACATCTGTTTGCAGGCCCCGTCGTGCCCTGACTCCGCGGTCCGCTGTAAGCCCACGCTATAACTCCAGTAATGACACGTCCCAGTGATCCTGCACTGCAGAGAGCCAGGGTCAACCAGGGCTGTGCTGAGGTCTTCTGTCATGGGCAGCACTCTTAAATACAGTACTTTTGGTTTCAGCACCACGAACAACAGTACTGCTCTACATACACAGCTGACTTTCAGCACCATGGACAGCAAACAATACATGCTTCAGACTTACATGATGCTATAATCACCAGTAGATGCTTAAATACAGCACAACTTTAATATAATTTCTTTTAAACACTGTAGGACAGGGTGTTGGGAAACATATGGTGCTTCTCAGGATGCATCCTTCCTAGTCCAGTCCTTTTGAGGCTTCAAGGCTACACTGTTAAACATATTAATAATAGTAATAAAATTGTTAAAAAAAAGGAAAATATACTAGTAATATTTTACCAGGACATTATCCAGTAATTTTTCGGGTATTTCATTTAATCCTAAAGCACAACGCAATGAAGTACAAAATTTAAAATACAAGAAAAACTAAAAAAACAAAAAAGATTATATGGAAAATTCCCTTCATATTAATACAGTATTGTACCCTATTGAAATAGGTTCAGCTAACAATTCAGACTCAGACATGACAGACATTCTTATACTTTGTAGAGTTCCGCTCAACATTAAACACTACAATGAGATGGTCTAATAAGTGCCCATGGATACAGTCATGGTAAGAAAATCAGGGGCAATTCTAGGATTTTCATTTTAGGGGGGCTCAGCCCCCAGTGAGGGTATAATATATATAAAATATATAATTATGTGTGACTAATAGGGGTGTTATACTAAACTTATTACAGTATTCCACTGTATTGCATAGATAGGTAGGCCTATAATATTTGAGTAGGTCTTCATGATATAGCCCCCCTAAAAATGGCCTAGTGACGCCCATGAAGAAAATACTATTCAAATTCTAATTTAACTAATATTTTATATGAAAAAAATATTTAAATTAAGTGACTTTATTAATGTAGTAGAGGTAATGGCAACTGTCTATGATCTCCCAGGGGTTTACAATATGCACAATTCAGCATTACATAATTAATTTACAACAAAACAAAAGAAAACAATGGCATCATCTCCAAAGTAATTTTTTTTCCTTGCATTACATAACAAAACAGAATGAGCTCAGTGCTGATTTATTTTCAACAAATAATTTTTTGAGAATTAGAAAATCTGCAAATGACTATGGATGATAAAAGGATGGAAAAGACACATCTTATGCATCCATCAAAACAGGCTGAATGAAGGATGCAAAACTGAAGACCGCCTTCAAAGGATCCTTCAAATTGAGATGTCCTTGTGCAGTGCTGGGCTGGGGGACCTTCAGGACAGGTTTAAAAAACCCATGCTGTATGACATTTGATTACAGAACCATAGACAGCAGCACACATACAGCTGAATCTCGGCACCATGGACAGCATACACTGTAGGTTTTATAATTGCATGATGCATACAACAAATAGTAGATATTTAAATACAGCCAGGATGACTTCTTTAAACTGTAAGTCATCTAATTTTAGCACCATGGACAGCTGCACACACATAGCTGACTTTCAGAACCACGGACAGTGCACAATATAGGTTTTAGACTTGCACGATGGTATACTGCCATCAGTGGATCCTTTTTTATTCTAATATGCATATACTTTAAGTTAGTCTAGATTTCATAAAACAAGTTATGTCATTTTCTTTCATCATTAAAAATAATAGTCTGAAATGGAATGTGTTTAATTAGCGAAGAGGTTGTTTAAGTGCGCAGGCATCATAGATGTCCAAAAGCAGTAATTATCTTTCTCTCACTCACTGTTGCCTAATGTGACTTCTTTATTGTTGTGAAAATTATCAGCATAATTGGAAGCATTTGCCTTGAAAGTAATGCCAAACCACCTGAGACCTAAAGATATGTTTTTTGTTTGTTTGTTTTATAATAATTATAATTACATTCATGTTCATCAACTCATTGCAACAACTCTTTTTATTTATTTTATTTTTGTTTTCTTAATATAGGGAGTTTTTGATGAAAGTATAAAATGAAGAAGGCTGCAGTGCCCTGGTGTAAGCGCAGATACTTACCAGTACTGGCATCTTCTCGAAAAAACGGGTTACCACCTGGGTTCAGGGTTACCCCAAATGTCTTATTCCCAAATGGGGCATCACATGGATCCACATAGAGAAGACAGCCACCAAACCCCACCTCTGCCAGGAGAGAGAGCTGTGAAGAGACGACAGAGTTGAACTCTAAATATAATATATACTACTGTTCAAAAGTTTGAGGTAAGTTTTTTAAAGTAGTCTCTTATGCTCAAAATTTATTGGATCAAAGCTACAAAACGTTTTTAGACAGACAGACAGACAGACAGACAGACAGTGTGAGTATCTGAGTGTGTTTGCCATAACAGCCGAGAGCCCGGGGCAGCTCTTCTGATGAGAGCTTCCAACAGCTCTGCCAAATTAGCCAAACCACTAGAGGCATCATATCCATTCAAAATACACATGCCCCCTCAGATTTTTGAGCCAAGTGGATTTTGTATGGACCTTCCAAAAGACAAAAAATAGCCAAATAATATTTTTTTCTATTTCATAAAATCACACTTGGTGTTATTAGAATGTGCAGTGCGGCACAGCATCGGCTGCTAAAGTCGAATCAGCATTCGCGCTTTGGCTGGTGCTGAGCCAGATGCGTTTTTACAACTGCACACTGTAACAAATCACACACGATTCTGTTGAGGTTATGAATGCAATGACCAATCAGAGGTGTTCAGATGAGTCGTCACCGAAGTGCAGATGTACAGACAGTGTAAGTATATTTATTTCACAGTGTAAACAGCTTCAGTGATTATAATGAGAGCTTTTGAGAGTGCTTAAAATGTTCTTTGATAGTGTAAATGTTCTTTGCTTTCTGTACAATGAAAGTGTTATAATTAGTTAATTACAATGTTTCTAATAAATTCACATTAAATACAAAGTCAGTCGTATTAAAAATATTTTATGGCATGACACTCATATCTGGTTGGCTACTTAAGTAAAAAGATGGGTTTTTATAAAAAAAAAAAATCTTTGATGCTTGTGTGTCCACTGTTAGCAGACAAATGAAACAAACAAGCAAGAGTGAAAAGTGTGTCTAAAGAGAGTTTATTTTCTAAAAGTCCACAGGACTGAAAGTACCCATAGCTGAAGAAACACCCACATAAAAATCAATGATTTCAAAGTAGAGCAAATAATTCCCAACTTGACTGAATTGGAACTTCACATTCACTTCTCCTGGGGTAAAGAATGAGGATGTTGCCGCCTTGCATGGCAGTAGACATTTATATCATCTGAGTCACCGTTCAAAGGTCAATGTTTGCCTTGAACATTTAGTCGACAATCTTGCTGTGACCGCTAATGGCAGCATATACCATATGCACAGCGGCACATCATTTATGCTGATGGTGCCAGCCATGTCAGCAGTTAGACTGTGTGTCAAACAGACGGGCACATTTGGTGTGAAAGCAGATGCACCACTGGGTGTTGTGCAAATGAAACTCTCTAGCACCTGATATCCATATGAGAAGCCAACCAGAAGCTGCTCCCCATGCACGATAAAGATAAACAGGCTTGTAATAGGCTTGGAAATCTTTTTCTTTTCAATATGGGAGTTGTTCACAGATAGCAATCAACACCTTGTAGGTATTTTGGTTGCTTGGGAGCATGCCACCATGGATCAAGCCTCTTGCTAAATGCCAACAAGAGCCAACACCTTGTCCTTCACAGGAATACAAAAGGAGCACAACTAAACACACAGCACTTGACATTTACTTACAGTCTCCAATACACATGCTGGCTCATAGAGGATGAGAGGAAATGCATCGCTTAGCCAATAATCTTCCTGCTACTAATTTTTTAATTACTTTTGTAGGAGTGCCGTTATTAAATGCACTGAAATTAAATTTGCTCATGTTCATTTGTTCCATTATTGCTCTTCACAAATTTCATATGAAAATTAATCACTAATTACTTCAACCCAAACTAATTCTTAGAGATACTAAAAATCACATGCAATAACGAACTAAAAGTTAAACAGCTACAATTTTCTAAGCATGACAGTAGTCATACATATCTACATGTATTTTCCAGCCTTCCTTCAAGAGCTAATTTTAAGGGTGACATTAGTGTTATTTCAGAAAAAAAGACATTCTGTTCATATCTGTTGATTTACTCAGGGGAGACATTTACAAAAATACAGTAAATGTGTATACTCCTAAAATATTTTCCATTTCAGCACCTTCAGGGCAGGACAGGAACTGTCGTGCACCCTAGGGAAATCTGCTGGGGAAAGTAAGGAAAACAGAAAAGCAAATACAAACAGAACCAAGACAGCCACTTTGAAAAAAAAAAACTGTTCTCTGCTACATGTACCCTTGTTCATTATATTATGTTAATGACACATCTACTATTTAAAGAGAACAGCCTATTAGATGCTACCCATGATTTTGAGACTATATTCTAAGGTTAAGGCTTGAATGGAACATTAAAAGGCTTTTGGAGTTACCTGAAATAGTTATACTATGCTGTGTGTTTTGAATGTTGCTTGCTGCCAAGCATAACATCATGAGCCATAACTCTTGTTTTACTGTGAAGAGAGACGCAAAAAATATCAATAAACCTTTTAAAAATCCTATAAACTTGCTTCTACCAAAACTGAGCTGAATGCTGCAAGTTAAATGTGCTTTATTATCTTCATTTGGACTGTGTGAGAGCAAGCCGTGCCAGCACAGGAATGTACATAGCGACAGAGACGGTTATGAGACGGTAGATTAAGGTCTCGGATCAAAAGTGCCATCATTCTCTGGACTAATTGTCTGAGGAGGAGAAGTCAAAATGCTTGATCCTCGCAGACTGAGCATAAGCACTCGCTTTAAAGAAAATCAATAACTCTTCCAAAACAAATGACACTGAGTGCCTGGTACAGGGCTAGAATTCCCAATCAAGTGTCTAGTGCTCCCAAAGGTCACTATTACCCGCATCATACAGTCATAACAATGGAATCTATGCTGATGAAATGCACATGTGCAAACTCATAGACCATTTCTGTCAAAACTCAACGAGTATTATTGCAGAGAAAAAAGTTTTCTTTTTGTGTTCCACGGACAAATTAGTTAAAAGGTTATAACAAAATGAAAAGTTCTCTCTGTTACAGCCTTGCATTACATCATTTCTGTTTCTTTTCGGCAACTCTTTCATGAATTCTGTTGTTTAATTAAATGGTCTGTAGGAGATAAGATATGGTAGCTAGTACTTTTCTGATGACCCAGTCATGGACACTTAAAGTACTGCATTTCTACACTCACAGAAGTCAACAGGAAATTACTGATGTAATATCAAAAGGCTTTTATCTGATTTCTGCTTCTAAATGTTCTTATTTGTGCATCCTTGAAGATGTAAGGCACAATTGTGAGTGACATCGAGTACAGCAGCAATGTGGAGACACTGTCCCAGATCTTACTGTGAAGTAATCACAAGCTACTGAATAGCTGAACTCTTATGAACATGAAAACATGCTTCTACAACCCATCTAGCTTTATTTAATGATTTATTTAGCATTTAGTAAAAGACATCCATTTCTTTGAGATTAAAAATAATACATGCATGTCCACTGGAGAAAGCAATAATAATAACTGATTAACTGAAACTGTGTGATTCTTGTGGATTATTGTGAAGTTTTTAATCAGTTGGCACCCATTCAATACAGAGGATCCATTGGTGAACAAGTGATGAAATACTAAACTTCTCAAAATCTTTTCTGATCTTTTTTTTTTTTTTTTTGCTGAATAATCAAAAAGACACACTCTTCATTGAATAAAATATCCCAAAATAAATAAATACATAAAAAGTGATACTGCTCTGCAGGAGCAATACGAAAATAAGTGTTTGCACAAAGTGAAATTCTTGTCATTTACTCACCCTCACGGCAGTCCAAACCCATATGACTTATTAACCAAGAAACACAAGGATGAGGGATGAGAGGATGGTGATTAGACCAAATGAAGCTCCAAAAAGCACCATAATCTCACTCATCTGTGCAATGTGTCATTTAACTGATTTGTGTCTAAAATTGGACGAAATTCAAATCTGTATTCACTCAAAGTTATGTTAAATTCTGGCACATACTATATGCAACAATGTGTTTGCACAGTGTGCAATAGAGTGTGTGCACTCAACACCAAATAAGCACATGGAAGCAGGGAAGAAATGAAGCTATACACAAACCACATTGGTCCTTGCATGTATAATCAACACAGTATGAAAATGAATGAGATCTGAGAACAAGTCACATTTACGAAACCTACTTTGAGTACCCCTGCTTGAATGCGCAGTAATCATGGATTAGGTTTGAAAATGATTAAAACATTCTAGAGATACTATGAAAAACAAAGACAACAAAACCAACAGGTGTCTTTGCTCAAGTCACCAAATTATAGGATATCACCTGTGCTTTACCCACTAATAAATACCAATTACAATGATCATATTACTCTAATGAAAATATTACACTAATTACACAAAGACCTGGGTTTGAAGTAATTATCTTGGTCAAGGTTTTCAGAGATGGTTTACATCGTTAAGTAATGGTAAAATATATGACTTGAGCTGTACCATAATTGTTATTCATTAATCACATATAATGATTTCCCAAACAGCCGCCAGTGATTTAATTAGATGAAATAACTTGCTTAAAACTCTTGTCATGATTAAATGCAACTTTAATAATCACGGTTATTTGTTGGTCTAATGAGACTAAGTCAATCTAATTTAGTCATTAATGAGTGCATCTCTTTGAAGGGATTAAATGCATACACTAACAATTTTGATTGTATTAATCATTTCAAGTTAATGTCTTTGTCCTTAACAGTTCAGTGATTCTTTTCTCAGATAGATAGATAGATAGATAGATAGATAGATAGATAGATAGATAGATAGATAGATAGATAGATAGATAGATAGATAGATTAAAGTGCCCTAACATTAAAGACTCTGAACAGCTGAAATGAGCTGTCATTAATTCGAATCTCACTTCCGTGATGCCTACACATCACGGGGTAACACATTTGCATAACGTGCGCCTATGTTCAATGTTGGCAGGCCGCAAACAACTTGACCCCGCCCACAAACACATTATTCTACTGACGACTGTTTCTCTAATCTCGAGTTCAACGCAGGATTCACAAAACGCTTGCTGTTGAGAGATGGATCAGTATCCTGTTTATTTGGACCAGCTGCTCCACTGAATCACAACCTGTAAGTATGATAAATAATAGATGTTTATATTTTCTATAGAGCATTCCAACACGCGCTGTACGTCGTAGACCAATCATAACAGACCAGGCCATCTGACCAATCAGAGCAGAGCAGGCTCATGGAAAGGAGGGGTTTAGAGAGACTGAATCTTTGAACTCCTTCAAATGAATCGTTTGAGAATCGCTAGAAAATGAGATGATATTAAATGCATATTTTGAGACAGGCATTTTTTTGACCTTGCATGCATGTAATCCTACTGTAGGAGACTCCCAAAACAATATTAGGAACCGTAAAAATGGCATAATAGGGGCATTTTAATATAACAACATACCTTGTACAGCAAAGGTGATTGTCCAAGTTTCAGCAGTGCTATTTTATTGGTCACATTTGCACTGGCTTGGACCCGTCTCAAATCCCCTGGATTCCCATACTGAATGTCCACCACCTCTGCCTAAAAAAAAGATACATTTTTTAAACATTTACAACTTTGAAATGGTTCAGGGTAGAGTCTGACCTCTCTCACTGTGCATGTGTGTGAGGAATAACAAGCCTCTGATTTGTAATGTTGTGACTCACATAACTCACCCCATAAAGCTAGTTGTCACATTCATTACAGATAGCAAAGCATGAGTGAAAACAAAGTGAACATCTCAGGCTGTGTATAATGGGGGACAAGTACATATATTAGCCACCGCACTATAAATCATGCACAGACGCGACATAGATGTCACAGCTCTGAAAGAATTCAAGGCAGATTCATGTCTTTTTTCGATTCAACGTCCTTTTTGTCATTTAGTCTGCACTAGTAAACCAGAACCCGGTTTGTGAGTTTAAGAAAAGCGAGTGCCTCCGACTGACGAGAGTTGATGAGGTGGGGTCAAACTAAATGCTATTTAAGGCCCAGAGACACAAAGTGGAAATGCATTACCTGAGTTTGATTCATTTTTCTTTGGGCCTAGGAGGAAATGAAACATGATTCCGGGTAGAAGAGTACATCTAGTCGGTCTCACGAAACCGTAAGACCATTGAAAGATGGGATTTATCACTAATGTCTGCATTTGCATTAGAAAAGTGTTCCATCTAACCCCAAAGAAGAGGCAGAAAATTGGGAATGGATGAGATTTGCACTGAGAGGCTGTCATTAAGGTAATGAAATTAACGAGGGCACGCATTGCGGAGAAACAAATCGCTTTTCTAGACGAGCGACGGCTCCTTTCACGAGTCATCTCACCCCCAGTGACTCAAAGCAGCTAGAGGAAAATAACAATTGTTTTCACATCTACGTGATTGAGGAGCGGAAAGAAATACCCACCCCGTAATTAAACATTATTTTGAGGAGAATGTTAAATACCACCCCAATCACGTGGCACCATTAGAGGCCAGACTGCATGTCCTCTGTGAATAAAAATTTGTCACTTCTTCAATGCTTAGTTCATTTTTCATTTTGCAAGAAACCGTGAAGCATTATTACAGTGAGAAACTCTTGAAATTTCAAAGGAATTCAAATAGCCCTTCTTGTGTCCATCTGATTGAACTTTTTGCAAATATCCATGTAAGATTACAATTCGAACTATGTTAACACACCGGCTTTGTCTAGGTGTTGCAGAGACATTTCATCATTTCACCGCTTTACTTTTTAAATAACACTATCAATGTTAAATGAATACAAATGACCACTCCCAACAGTATAGCTCACGTATCAAAGGAAACACTCAGAACAAGGCGTTTCATGGAGCGCATATAGAGCAGGGATTTTTTTTTCTCTCACTCTACACTTCTTCATACATCAGCTACAAAATCAAATATTCTGTGCAGCTCATATGTTCTAAAACAATGACCAGTTTTAGAGATCTATGCAATTATTTATCAAAAAAAAAAAAAAAAACCCTGCTCAAAAAATGTTTTAAGTATAATTAACAATTAAAGTATATGACTCATCAGTAATTATTACTTTAATGCAGTGGTTCTCATTTAAATGGCTGAAGCCCACAAGGAGGCATCAGCAAAGGGACCTCAAGATGACTTTTTTATTTTCCATTGAATTAATTAAAATAGTGAATAAATGAATGAATGAATGAATGAATGAATGAATGAATGAATGAATACATATATACATAAATGCTATCCTGTAAATCAGAAATAACCAGAAAAGTCCTGTAAATTAATATGTTAAAAATATTCAGCTTTGTAAACTTCTAGAATCCTGCATTTAATTTAATTAAGGTTGTTGTGCTATTTGAATATTACTGTAGGCAATTGGGGGAGCCAAAAAAATTAAGAACCATTTTGCATTGTAAGCATTAAAGGGAAGCAATATTCATTAATATTATACATGTTAATATAGGTCAATGATAAAACTGCAACACCCATTTTTGTATAAAATGGGTGTTTGGCTCAAATTAAAAGTAGATGACCCATGTTTGTGAGTAGGCCAGAAACAAAAAAAACAAAAACAAAAAAGAAGAGGAACTTTCATTCTCACTACCTGACCTCACTTTCTTCGTATACAAATTAAAGGCAGTAATTGCTCAGCGCCTGCACCTGATCATCACTAATATGGTGTGGAGAGAAATAGCCAGGGAGCATGGAGGATTTAACTCATCAAAACTAATTACCCTTGGGAGTCCCCCCAAAATCACTACTGACCAGAGGTAAAGCCTCCTCTCAAATTACCACAAGCTATCAAATTACCTGCAGTTTTCTGTGTTTGTTTCTTATTTAGACTTCAAATGATTTGCCTCTTTGAATTAAGCAAAATGCTGGGGACTAAGTGACATTTATAGATTCCTTGAAGAAATGAAAATGCACATTAGGATTTCTTTGCTGATTGTGCTGTGGTATAAAAAAGGACATTCTTTTTTGGTACAAGTGAACATCATTTCAGCATCATTTGATTGATAATTATCTGTTTCCGCACGGTTGACTCAATGAACATGTCAATAACTGTGCTAATGCACAAATAATTTGTTTTGGGAGAGAAAAAAATAGAAGTTGTGCATTAGTAGAAATTACACACATTCCTGGTATTATTGTGCATGATTTACCAGTGCATGTTATTCCAAGTTAAATAAAATAAAATAATAAAATAAGTTATTAGCATAAATTAATAGCAGACCTTACCTTTAATTTAATGCCTCTTTCATTTTACTCAATTTACTGGGAAAAATAAAATGTAAATGAAATCTATCATGACACATTCCTAAAATAGGGCTTGAGTATACATATTTTTCAGTGCTTCATTATTATTTATAATTGGCATAATTGGTTATACTGCTCTGCAGGTCAAAGCTGTCTGTGCATATGTGACTGTGGTAACGGCATGCATCTCTATGTTTTCAGTGGAAAAGATGGTGAATTTTTTAGCCCAGCTGTGGAGCTGGGAGTTGGTAAAAGTACATAATGTGAAATGGCCAGTGACCCATGAGTGGCTCAGGATAGCTGGATGAATCTCTAACGCCTCGGCACGAGATCCCCGAGCATTTCATCCATCAAGCCAGTCATATTTGTTTTTCCCTCCTGATTTTTAGACATTGCAAATGCAGTTTAATTTACATCAGAGCCTTGAGTATGCAGCGTTTTGATGGATGACTTTGACCCCCTCTCGTAGAGGACAACATGAAAGACTGTATGTGACTGACTCCAAGAACTTTTTACTCAAGCTTATCCCTGTTAGATGCAGTGTGTCTGTCTTGAAACGGATAATGGCAATGCATCTTCCTTAGACATTTCCTGTTCCCTTCAGAGACAGAAAGCATAACCTCTAAAAATAGCTGGAGAATATATCACACACATGTGTGAAATGGGTTCAGTCTTGCATAATGGATTTGTTTTAACCTTCCAACAGGATGAAGCGTTCAGGGCTGTGAAAGTGAGAGTGTGAGAGCAGAACGCTAATTCAGCTGCAACTGGCAATGCAATGCATTTATTGTGCAGTACAGTCAATAATACAAAAGGTCAACAAGCAACTTTGTGTTCCATGATTCTTGTTACTCTATTAAAAATGATAAAACAGTTAGTTCAAGTCCTCAGAATTAATTGGCTGAGTGGCATTCCAGTGCTGATATTTATTGTGACTAACATTTATTTTCATAATGTTTCAGACCAGATGTGAGTTGTGAGAAGTGGAAAAGAGCAGGTATTTTACCTAGCATAAAGATAAAAAAATGTGGAAGTTTAACTTGTAGTGTGGGGTGGTGCTTGGATCAGGGTTTCACTCACCAATGAGCGGGAAATGGAAAACCAGGAATGGAGCAGAACATTGAAACATACATTATCCTTATGCTCTGTAAGGATGCATTTATTTGATCAAAAATAAAGACAAATGTTCAAACTGTGAAATATTATTACCATTTTAAAATGACTATTTTCTATTTTAATATCTTAAAAAAATATTTTTTTTCAAAGTCACATGATCCTTTGGAAATAATTCTCATATCTGATATTAGATAATATTTCTTATTATTATCAGTTTTGGAAACTATTGTGCTGCTTATTATTATTATTTTTTTTGTGAAAACATAATACTTTTTTATTTGACAAAGATAATGTTCAAAAGAACAGAATTTATAACAAAACTCCTTTTTGTATTATTAAAACATTATAAATTCCTTTACTGTCACTTTTTTTTCTTCAATGTAATAAATCCTTACTGAATTAATATAATTAATTTCTTAAAATTCAGGCAAATTAGGTTACACGGGGGGAAAAAAAATCATTAAGGGTGAGATCATAAATAGAGCTTTGAAGTAGCATCTGCAAATGTCCCATTTTAGGTTTGGTTTGCATAATCTAATGCACTTAAGGGTGTGTTTACACTTGGCAGGTGCAGTTTTTGTGTGCAAGTCAAGTGTGAACGCTGCCATTCAAACCCTTGTGTGCACCAAACAAGCAGCCTGAGACCCACCTTTTCACGTTTTGAACCAAAGGCATCTAAACAAAACAAGATGTGACCCAAAATGACAGAATGCTCAGCACACCTAATTCTTTTTGTCATAGAAGTAATGTTGCCCAGTACAGTTTGGTACCGGAGTCAGAACCGTCGCTTCCTTGCAGCAGATCTTGTTTTGATCCTGTTTTGACTCCTTTACATATTTTATAAGCTCTTTGTGAGTTATAAGCTGGTAAAAATACCACGTGCATACACAAACAACAAGCGCATTTAATCCTGCACACAGCATTGTTTTGGATTGTTGGGAATTTTGCAAAAAAATACAACATAAAAGGTTGTGATCCTTATGCGTTTTGTTTTGTATCTTAAGTTCAGTGTTAAAAATGACAGTGTGAATGCTAAACGAATCAGGACTAAATGTGTCATTTACTTTTTTGGTCCAAAAGAACCAATAGAGAACCAAACTACAAGCTGATTACCACATGAAGGGTTAACATTATCACATTACACTTTTTTTCATTGTTCTGGACCCATAGCTGATATTTCAGCTATGGGTCCGTGACCGTGTGTTATTGATCGCTTGAGTATACACTTGAGTACAATGTTATACATGTAACTTACCACTAGATTTCCCACAGCCGAATAGGCTGCAAAGGCAAATGGTTCAGTCGTGGATGTGAATGGCTGGTCACACCTCACTCCGCTGGGCAGGTAACACTGGTTGCTGCTTAAATCGGTGATCGTGCTGAGTGCGGGTCCGGGATAGCTCAGGAGAGCTGTATGATTGGTCACCTGGACGTCTTTTAATCCGAGCTCCTCCCACCGCTGAGCGATGTACCTGACCTTGGACTCTTCTGTGAGATCGGACAAGCTGTCAAAGTCCCTGTGTCGAAGCAGACAAAACAGCAAGGAAACATCAATAAATGCGTCAAGGATTTTGAAGGCTCCTCTCACGACCCAACGGCAAGACGACACTTAAAGCATTGATGAATATGCGCGAGCCTCATTATCATTAGGGTAATTAGCACATTGTTGACTTTAGGTTAACATTTGTTTTCCTCAAAGGTATTTACATGGTCTATTGACGTGAAGCTGCAGCTAGAAATGAGGGACAGAAATGGAGAGACGGCCTCCATAATTCATATTCCGGACAAGCTTCAGTTAATGTAACTGATGAATATGGCAGTGCAGGGAATCAATTGTCTGCTGAACAAACGGATGCACTATTAAAAAAGGATTGCCGGGAGAGAAAGTAAATTAGCAACAGACGGTTAAACATGAGAGAGAGAAATGAAGCGCTGCTAAGGTGCTCTGGCAGCTCGGCTTCGCTTATTTCTTACCCGTCACGGCACGTGGAAGGCACAAAGAGAAACACGTTATCTTGTAACTTTGAAACTTTAAGAGCTCTCAGACCCATCAGCATGCCAAAGCTCACTCTGTGATGTTATAGGAGAAACACAGCAGGCCTGCCCATTCCCTCAATCTTCAAAACAAAATTAATTGAAGTGTAAAAGTGAGCAAAGAGCCTCGAGAGACTATAAATCATTTAACTGCACTTTTTTTCTCCTTATCCACCATGATGAATTTGCACAAGTTGATCATTGCCACATGACATCTTCAGTATCCTCTACCCAGACGCAAACTGGGACAGATTGTTGCTATTTTCCACTAACAAACAGTTCTCTCATTATAGCGCTTTTTTTGTTGAAGAAAAAAAAAAAATCAAAACAGAAAGCGAAAACATCCTGCCATATTTATACTGCCTCATATGAAAAATACAGACTAAATCAACAATGTCTGGTTTGCTTACTGCTGAGAGATGTTTTATACATAACAAATATAGTTAATTAAATTCTAATCTGTGTTGTGTTGCTGTCTTGCAAAGTGCTCTGTGTAAAAAGGAGGTTTCACAGGATGTTTTCTTAGCTAAAGTTATTTACATATTAGATATTGCATATTACACAGTATTGGTTGAGACAGTATTGTGTAATTTAGCCAATTTTCAATTGTCAGAAATCAGAAATATTGTAGGGTCTCATAGACCTCAATAAAAACACAATTAATCACAAGATCAGAATCCAAGAAACTGCTAAACATGACCAGAAAAACAAGTTATTAATATTAACAAATCACACAAATATTTAAATGACTATAATTATTCATGCCCATAGTGGGTGCAAAACAACACAAAACCAAAACAAATCATAAAACACTAAACACACACAAAAATAAAATAAAATAAAATAATTATTTAGAATAATGAAGTAAAGTTATTCAGCAATCAACAATATTAACTACACACACAATATTATATACACACATATATATATATACACACACACACACAAATTTTTTCTGTCCATACTTGGATATGAGGGGGGGGGGTATGTTACTGTTAAAAAAAAATAAAAAAAAAACAAACAAACAAAAATATATATATATATATATATATATATATATATATATATATATATATATATATATATATATATATATATATATATATATATATATATAGGGTATATATATATATATTTGTGTGTGGTATGTTTTCTTTCTCATATGGAAAGTATGGACAGAAAAGTTTTAAATTCCCTCACGTCGGTAATCCTGCTTAAAAATGCGCCACCGTTACGGGAGCAAGCAGGGTTTTTTTTTTTTTTTTTTTTCAAGTTTCCTTCTAGCTTCTCAAGCATAAGACTCATCCAGTGATTCAAGAGAGCGGACAAGCAGTCCAGCCCCACATTGAGCCACTGTGACCTGAAAGAGTGTGTCCAATCCCTCACGGCTGTGCATGGGTGCCTGGGTAATCTAATTAAAAGCGTGCTCTGCATGAGTGGAGAGGATGATTCCTAACCTCTCTCAGGTAATGCTTCTCCAACCTCCACCCCCACTGCAGCTGGCACAAGACTTAAATAGTAACCCAGGACATTATTTATGGAGGGACCATTCCCCCAAATGATTGTCTGACCAATTTTAGAGCCAGTTTGAAATGACTTACAAAGAAATGTCACTTCTTGGTGAATTAGAATGGTGAATCTTAGTTTGACATCTATTTCATGAACTTTATACTTACTAAGAAATATGGCATGAACAAATCCAACAACAAGGGGATTTAATAAAATAAAATAAAATAAAATAAAATAAAATAAAATAAAATATTAAAAAAGGAGCTGTATCTGTAAAGGTGAAGGCCCATAACAGATTTTTAGCATGCAGAAGAAAAGTTTGAATAATTCTGCCTGAATTAATTGGGGAAGATTAATACTTAGAGTTAAAGCTTTAGTACAAACCAGTAGAGAATGATTGAGAAATATCAATACTGGACTGCCTTGCAGCCACTATAATTGATGTAGAAAATTAACCACCACACTTTAATTAGTGTTAACATGAAACTAACCAAGTTCACCATAAATCTATATTGCCATGGTTACACAGCTCCCATTTATTCCATCAAACCAAATCCACTTTTAGCAATAAAAAAAGAAAAATAGTGGGATGGCTTTCAATGGTAATTAAATGCTCAAAAAGACAAGTAAATTAACTTCTTTATCAAACTCTTTTGCTATAGGTATTTAAATAAAAAATGGAATTCATTAGAACTGTCCGTACATTCATTCTTGCTTCAAAACCTGACTTAAAGTGAAAAAATCAGCCAAATAAATCGGTAACATGTGGTGACATACATTAACTCATTACTCAGTCACTCAATACGTTCAATAAAAGGTCAAATCAGTTAACTCTGGGTCCATTTATAACAAAGACATTGTCCTCAACCTCCACAGTCTCTCCACTGACCAATCCCAAAAGAGATCAGAGCAGAAGACGGCGAGCTAATCACCAATCCTACCGGTCACAGCTTGACCAAATCCAGCCTCTTGGGGAGCAGCGTTTGTGGAGGTGTTCTCCACAACACGACCTGATGATTGATGCTTTCTCCTCGGCCTGGAGAAAGGATCAGTCAATACCTCACACAAGCCAGGCTCACGGCTGACGCTGCTGGCTAGAAACAAGAGGAGTCTGCAAACCCTTGCAATGGCAGATCCTTAACTCAGCACCATCTGTTACTGAGACTAATATAGACATCAAGAGAGGAGCCCTGCTCTCCTGTCAAGCAACAAAAATCAGCCATTTTCGCACAGGAAGCCTGTCAACAAAGTAGCCAAATGAGGCTTAAGTTTCAAAGCAATTATCCTATCAGAATGAATATGTTGATGTCAAACTGCTATAATTCCCTTTGTTAGAAACATACCTCGAAATTTTGCTTTTGTGCAAGCATTCTCCAGCTTTATATTAAGCAAAAACACATGGAGGAATGAATCCCTAGCCTCTTTAATTAAATACGGTTGAGCAGAGATGATTGACAGCTGATGTATCTTGCAGTTGGTCGCCTGGGTTTTGCTTGGGTGAGGCTAGCATGTCATCCGGGTGGCTATTGAACTGTGGCGGTGCTATTATGGTTGATAACACTGGCGGCACTGAGTCCCACACCATATAAAAGAGTTTGGCTATTTTTGTCCCCCAGGGTCCTTGAAGGGGCCATAGTGTGTTAGAGGGGCGAACAAAGAGAAAGATAGGAGATATCTGTGGAAGCTTTCACTCCGTTAAAAATGTGTGACCCTCCTGTCCTTCAAAGGAACATTTCAGAAGTGGTGATTCAGGGGGGAAAAAAAGATTCAAATCAATTTAATTTGCTCTTTTTGTCCCTAAGAAGCTGAAATGAAACATGAAATTTGCATTTGCCATATCAGTTACACATACATCTGCAATTCTTACAAATGTTTCCATTTAACACATAAAAAAAAAAAAAAAAAACCTTACAAATGTCAGCTAATTGATTATAATGCCATTAGCCACACTACTATTCAAAAGTTTCGGATCAGGTTCTTTAAAGATATATAAATCAGGTTTTTTAAAGTGATATATATATATATATAGATATAGATATAGATATATAGCAAGGATTTATTATAATCAATCAAAAGTTACAGTAAAGGTAATTATAATTCAAGGAACAAATTCTTTTTCAAATAAATGCTGCTCTTTTGAACTTTCAGTTCATCAAAAAGGCCCGAAAACGCTGACCATGGTTTCCACAAATATATATTAACATATAACATATTAACGGCATATTAGAATGATTTCTGAAATTTTCAAGACTGGAGTAGAGTAATGGCTGATGAAAATTCAGCTTTGCCATCAGAGGAATTAATGGCATTTATAAATAATTATAATTATTTTAGATTTCTGAATATATAAATGCAGCTCTGGTGAGCATAAGAGATTTCTTTTATAAGAATTAAAAAAAATCTTATCATCCAAAAACATTTTAAATGTACAGAATATTGTGTTATTTTATGTGATGTGTAAAGCAAATTAGTTTTGCATGGCTGGCAAAATGCAACACTTGTAGCATGGCAGCAAAAAAAAAAAAAAAATACTATGAATATGCACAAACAGCATTCACAAATGCATTTAGGTCAATGACTCTTAAACAACCATGTAATACAAGCTCTCATCTAAATCATGAATCATGACATCTAAACAACCCCCAAAATACACTGTTGTTGACTTTCCGGCAGTCAGGAAGGAAGAAAACAAAAGACGCTGAACTTTCCTTGAACTTAGAAAGGAGATAAAAAGAGACGTTTGTCTGGCAAAGCTGGAAGCCCTGAACGGATTTCTGATACAGAGAAGACATCTGCATCAGAAATGCAAAGCGATGCTCAAGCACATCTGCGATCACTCCCCCTCTCTGAGTGGATTCATCCTAAAGAAAGCAGTCATATATAACTGTGTTTGTGACGATAAAGCAGCAGCCTCAGGAGGAGGAAGCATGGAAGATGTGTTTTAAAAATTACAACCAAGGCCTTCAAAGCACTGCAGGACAAAGGGAGAGTGAGAGTGAGTTTTAGTTAGGAGTGCAATATTCAACAACTGAGAATATAAATGTTGAGTCATTGTTTTTAAACAACCTATTCTTATCGCTACTGCCTCCTATTACTTCTACAGCCAACAAATGCACAGAGGAAGGAACTTATGGTCTGAGTTTACTACAAACATAGCTAATGAGCAAATAATTTGAAATGGCTTGTTGGTTGTTGACTGTTGCTCATTCACTCCAATTACACAAAGTATTTTGGACATTTATGGATTTCATTGCCTGTGTATCAAGCAGGGTTTATCAATCTAGGGCTTGTGAGCTGAAGAAAAGCTAATAATTAATTAAATCATAAAAGTTCTCATCAAGTACACTTAAGTAATTTAGCTTTGCCATCACAGTAATAAACAGCATTTTGAAATATATTGAAATGGAAAACAGCTATTGAAAATGTTAAATTACAATACATAATTTACAAATAAAAGCATCCAAAACAAAACACTTTTTTTGCTTTCCATTTAACTGAAAACTGTGAAGACAAAAATACTTTGTTAAATTGCTGGAAAATTAACTTAAAATTAAAAAAAAGAGGTACTTCAGGTATATATCAGGGTCTGGCTGTCAAAATGTCTTTCTTTTTTATAAATATAAATAAAGTGTTGCTATTTTTATAAGTACATTTTTACAGAACTGTTACATGCACGCCATCACCTTGACTATTTACATTTCCAAGAAAGAGGCTAAAAGTACAAGAATATATGAAAACTATTCAAAAATAAGAATAAATCATAAATAATAATAAATTAAAATCAACTTGATTAGTGGTAAGAATAAATTATAACGATCATATATAATAAGCAAAATAAGTAAAATAATTAAATAATGCATCCTTCACTACTGTGCATTCAGAAGGAATTCTCTCTCACTCTGTGTGTGTGTGTGTGTGTGTGTGTGTGTGTGTGTGTGTGTGTGTGTGTGTGTGTGTGTGTGTGTGTGTGTGTGTGTCTGCATCTTTTGCTAAAATTATTATTTGAATCATAATATAGTGAAAACACAGACAGAGTGCAAATAAACACACTACCAGCAAACGTAATTCATTCTTAGTGAATCCCTTTATATCAGCGGAGTTGACCTATTCATTCATCTGGAGTGTCTTGGTAAGCAGTGGGGAATAAACTGACAGATAAAACTCACAAAAACAACTTAAAACAAGCACAGACAAGAGTACAATGGAGTCAAACAATAAAAAGGACAGATTAGACGTTTAGTAAAGGACGGTAAAAGAGAGCGGAAAAGATGTGAAATAAAAAATCAGACTCTGTATTTGACCAGTATAATGTTCCAGACTCTTTTAAAGACTCAACGATCTCTTGGCTGTTGACAGTTAATAGTTTTACGCTGACCTTCTTCTATCCAATACCATCATTACACAGCTGCTGAACAGCAAATGTCTTTAAATTACATCTAACATTCTGAACATGACAGCGAGGCCATGCTAAAAACACAACAAAGCCACTATGAGAGTGTTCCTGACCGTGGCCTCTTCACCTGGCAGAGTCTCACACTACCTGGCCTTTTTAACAAATTCCTTTTGGCACAGCTATCCTTTTTTAGTGAGACGGCGGTGCCCTTTGACACAGATCTCACTGCTGTGCAAAGAACAGCCTGTACTGGCATCCAGAAGAGCCAGTGTGTGAAGGGAAGAGGTGTTTCAGACCGTGATCCAGGGATTACTGGAGCTTCTGCCCTTTGGCCATGCTTTGGCTTGAAGCTTTACTCTCTCATTCTCTGGCTTTCTACCACTTTTTTGTGGGGCCACAAATACTAATTGAGAATGAAAATGCTTTTAGTTGTAATAAACTGATCTATGAGAGCGGGGAAAAACACATTTACTTTCCTGTTGAAATTATGTGGGAATTTAGATCTTGCAAAACAGCTTTATGATGCTATATTATTACCAGTTTGACATAAAACAGATCACATACATTTTATGTTCAGATATTTTAGGTTTGTAGGTTTTTTTAATGTTTTGGGAAAAAAAAAGTTGTGTTGATTAAGGCTGAATTTATATGATCACAAAAATGTGAAAAAAAAAGTGAAATTATGGAAATTTGTTTTCTATCTGAATACATTCAAATGTAATTTATTCCAGTAATAGCAAAGCTGCCATCATTTCAGCATCATTACTTCAGTCTTTAGTGTAACATGGTCCTTTAGGAACTTACTGACCCCAAATTTTTGAACATATATTTAAAGTTGCATATCTCTTGAAAGACAGAGTAAGTAACCTTTTTCAATTATCAAAAAAGTGGTTTCTTGTGGTCCTACTTTCTTCCTGTTTTGTCATTTGCCACAGCTGAGAACAGAAATTCATGTTTTTGCTTGCAGTTTTTACTTACACTGTGAAACTCGCGGAAGCTTTTGAATCCAGTCAACTGTGTCTCAGTATAACGGCTAGTAAAATTGGGTCTCTGATTCAGTGTCCTTGAGTAACGCTTTATCCGTCTAACTGTAACATTTTGTGTCCGGCCATCCATAACACCAACAGTAAGAGTGGGTTATGGAAAAATATAAACCACATCTTGAGACATAGAATATTATATGGAATATATTTATTATACTATGGTTGGAAAAACTAAGAGGACATATAATTTCAGAGGTCACAGAAGGAAAACAAACTTTAAAATCTGGAACTGTCTGCAGCCTGGACATCATAGATATTTTGAAAACATATTACCTGTTTTTGTCCATAATATTTAAGTCATTTTTTTCTCTCACATCACCAAGAACCACTAAGGTTTGACATTAGTTGTTGTCTAAGGACCATGTGGTCTTTGTGTGGATGCACTGATCAATGATTTGATTTGGAAGTCCATAAAGGCTTACATTTTAATATGTTCTTCATACAAAGTGTTATCACTACCTTTATGTCTAGTTTGGACTTTAATGATACATACATGAACAGATGAAGAAAAAAAAAAAAATCAAAGCCAAATAGGTTTGCAACACCATGAGGGTGAGAAAATAATTCATGTTTTGTGTAAAGTATTCCTGTAATCTGTACAGAATCAGTTTTCATGACAGCAAAACTATTTTTATGCAAACATTCTCTAAAACCGTAATCTTAACTATGCAATATCTGCCAAACCTTTTGAAAAAAACAGCATATGTTGGTTAGGTATGTTTGGAAGCTTAAACCAGCTCAAACCAGCAGCCATGCTTCAAAACATAACCAGCATATGCTGATTTTTTCAACAGGGAATATTGTGAAAATTCACACTAAACAAGATCTAAAGAAATAGAAACAAAATGAAAAAGCTAAAACATTTTCATTTTACTCTATCCAGGCAAACATTCAGAGCTCAGATGTTAGTTCCTTATTTTAGAACAGATATCTGGCACACCTTCAGCCACAGTAACCACCAACGCATACAAATCAATAAAACAACAGTCAAACCTGCAAAACTTTGGGCCTCTAATTACTATTATAAATCAATAGTTTCTATGCATGCCCCGGCCCTTCCTATGTCTCCATTCATCTTTATGAGAACAGTGTAATTGGCTTAATTTTGGAGCAACTTTGTAGTAGTTTCAGGCAGTAATCACAGAAAACTGCACTGCTGTATAAAACAAGGGTCTTGGAGGAGCAAAGAAGGACAAAATCAATGAAAAAATCCTCCATGCAAGCTTAGCTCTTTATAGATAACATGTAAGTATTGCATCAGCGTATCTACAACAGCAGGCTAACGTTTCAGTGGCTCTATATGTTACTACTTCCTTTAATAACAGTCATAAATAATAAAAAGGTTATCAGAAGTGTGTCATCGAGAACTATAACAAACTTCATCATCATGAAATCCATGAAAGCGCCACATGCACAGGACGTGTTACACCATCAAACCCTCCGAGAGCTGAAGCGCTGATGAGAATCCAATGCACAGACTCGCAAACAATGTTATAAATCATTTTGCACATTCTTAATCACGCGTATTTCCTTGGGAATAAGCAGTGTGATCGATTGTAGAGTTAATGAGAAAAAAAGTTTGTATTAATGTTATGATTACATCTTAATTGCGCCAAACAAAATGGAAGGAAACACTGAAAATTGACTGTGGTAAGAGGAGTCACGACTGGTGCATGTTGATGCCTCTATAGGCTCCACGCCGCATGTTAATGTGCTAGAGGAGGGTGTGTGTGTGTTTAAGTCTGTGTGCGCGTGGGTGATTGATGGTCTCAAAACCATAGCCCTGTGTGCGAGGCCCTGGGGACCCAGCCATAAACACACAGCCTCGGCTCAGCAATGTATCTGGGCCTTTGACAATCTTCCTTCCCTCTTTCCCAGAGCTCTTTCTAACCCTCCCTTTCTTAGCCACCATCTCCTTTTCCTCTTTCCAAGCTTAAGTTCAGGTCTCCACTGCAAATATGCAGTAATTGTCCTCGATTTCCCACTTTCTGCAACATTACCATCAAGGGCCACATTAAACCCTGGTGTGTGTAACAGAGAACACATTATGGATCAATAAAAGCAGAAGGAGATGCATGAGACTATTAGCACTTCAAAGGGGCAAACAGAGGAGCCACGATGCAGTACAGTGTAAACACAAAATGGCGGTGGAGATTAGATGGACAGGTGAGGAATTTCCCGTTTGAGGAGTTGTCGTTATCGCTTACCGACACACGTCGGCAGTCTTTGTGATCAGTGCAAGATCGTTCGACTGACTAAGAGCTGACTGAGAGAGGAACTGTTTATTTTTTACTGAAACAGACAGAGAGGGAAGGGAATGGAGCTCTTGAGACTCTGGAGGATGAAGAGGTCTTCAGTTTTCTCCCAGAACTCACAGCTGGTCTTCCCAAGGGCCTTAAAGTGTCAAAGTGACAATTCATTTAAACTCTACAGTATGAGAATGTGAGTCTGTGGTCATTCAGTCTCTATAAATAAGGCTAAATATTATTTAAGGTGAGTAAAGAAAACAATGGGCAGGGTGCTAAAATGATAAATCACCCAAAAATGAAAATTCAGTCACCAATTACCCATGTCATTTCAAACATATATGACTTTTGATAAAAAGAGATTTGTCTCTCCATTGAAGGTCCATGCAGTCAGAACTTCAAAAAGTTCTTAAAGACACCATAAAAGGAGCCCACATGAATAGAGCGACTTAATCCAGTCTTCTGAAGAGACACAATCACTTTACAGTATAGTATATGATGAAAGGATTTGGATTTTAACAAATGAGGTTTGTTCTCGCACATCAAGCAACCATGTTTAAGCTTCCAATGACCATGTTTATACAGTATGTTGAATATTATCCAAACATTAAGCACATTACGAAAAGCTGTGGTCCAAATTTATGCCATTTAAAGTATTATTTCACAGACAAAACTCAGAACAAGATATTCTTGTGCATATTCCGTGCTGCTTGGGTTATTCAAACAAAACTCTGAATGTCTCCAAGAATTGATGCCACTAATCTGGCAAACTTTGGTAAATCCACTGATTATTTTTTAATCAAAAGGGCTCATTGTTTAAAATAGTGTGTTTAAACTAGTGTAAAGCTCCCTGAGTGCAGGAAAACACACTCAGTGTGGATTGAAACTTCTCATTTTTGGATAGTGCTTGCCAGTATTGTGTGAAATATACATCCAGTGATTAATGAACAACTGTGGGCGGTCTGTGGTATGAGGAACCTTGAACACTGAACCTTGGTAGCAACAAATGCAAATATAACATCTAGACCTAACCCTAGGTCAGAGCTCTGAAATAGATAAAACTCTGTAATGGTTATCCTATTATGTTTATTGATATGTATTATTATTTCATTAAAAGCATAAACAATAGGCAATGCACTTTGCTCTATTAAAAGAAACACACTTTCTTGACAAATGCACATTTGATATAGCCTAGAATTTGTTTGGTATTTGTTTTCTTATGCTCAAACACCTCTATTAGTTCCAGATATTGTGTGCTAATCTCTTCATCATTTTAAGGGAACTCATTTGGCTGGGTTTGTGGCACACTACAATTGCTCAGAACCCTCTGGGAACTTATTTCAGCATTGCAGAAGATTAATCAATGTCATCATCAGGGGGAAGCAATTAAAACCCAGGGCTAGGAAAGGTAAATGTGTAGCCCAGATGCAGAGATATAGGGAATGAAAGAGAGAGAGTTCACTATGGTTAGTTATGGACACAACTGCTCAGTTTTTAAAACCAAGCAAGCTGCCTCTGTAAGCAGCATTTTAAGGCAATAAAGGCAGGTTACCAGCACAGAGGGTTATCCGAAAAGTTTCAATAAACCTGGTTTAATCCAAAGTCTAAATTTTAAGCATTCCATGTATCCATGAAAGAGAAGGCAATTCCAGAATGCACACAGAATCCAATGTGTGTTTTTTTTTTATATATATATATATATATATATATATATATATATATATATGAGTGACACATGGATCATATCTCACAGAGAAGTCACTTTTCAGCCAAGCACCTTTCTGTTTGTCAATGCAGCAAATTCACATGACAAAAAGGGTGAAATCTGTGCAGTGAACTTTTTCCAAATAACGCAGATTCCTTTTGAAGTAACTGGATTTTGCCTATGAAATTTTGCATAGCAATGGTAAATGTGGCCACACTTTTAGTTTTAAAATCAACTGAGACCTCCATGCAGTATTTCATTTGTACCTCCCTTTAACATTCCAAATCAATCACTTGTAAGGTTCCATGACAATCCAGTCAAGATGCTTCCTTAGAAGGCAGTTGCCTATATATGCAGCATACAAGCTTTTCAAAATAGAGCAAATTCTTCCCATGCTTTTTTTAAAAATGCATCTTTAAGGATTCTATGTCAGCATCAATGATGACCAAAACCACAGAAACAAAACCATGTGAGAGAGCTGAAGTAAAGACTTTGCACGCTTATTATAACCTCACCTAGCCAATGAAATAGCACCTACATGCTAATGAGGTCAGTTCTGGAGTGGTAGACCACATCTACAATTCTTGCCTCTCCATGCACTTTCATCTTCAGCCTCTTTCGCATTCACAGACATAAGCATTCATGCTCAAGCCCTGCTCTTACTCTCTCCATCATAAATATGTTTTTGCCATTGAAAATAAAGGTCAGGTGGTTTTTAAGAAGACATACTCATTCCTATGATTTAAAGGGAGGGGACACAACTGGATAACATAAGTGGGAACAACGTGTTCTCTTGTGTGCACGACACGTCGCTGTAGAATCAGAAAATGTGTGGAAGGTTCTGTCTAACAACACAACAAGGGTAGCTAAATGTCTCCCTGGTGATGTAACAAAAGCCGTTGGTGCGCAAGTCTTGTTCAAATGGCACTGAGAGGTACAGTCTCGACCTCATTATGCCTTTTGGACGTGATCATTCACGCCCTGATTCATACAAGGCTGGATGAAAGCATGCTTCTTTGGGCTAATTATAACAAGGAGAACACTTCATAGTCTGGAAGCGTACCGAAAGTGTGACTTTGATTAAAGGACTTTGAGTAAATCTGGCTGCTGAGGGAACGAGTACCAATTTGTCTGCAGTTTTAAATAATCAAATGAACTTTCAAAGCTATTCTACACGCCACAATGTAAAGTAGCATTCCATGTGTATTCTCTTTCACTAAGGGTGAAAAAAAAAAAATCTAAAATGGCGGACAAGGAAAAAAACCTGTGAAAAATACACCATATCTCTAACAAACAGGTTTTTAAATTTGCTTATACTCTCCATCTCACTCAAATGAGCAATGCTGCCCTTTATTTGACAAGATAAGGCAGAGAATACTTCCTGCCTTGATGGCCTAGATAGATATTTTTGTGTGTGGCAATCACTATCAATCTCCACAGCCCTTAAGCCATGCACACTTCAAACGAGAGCGCTACATGGGGTTTGACATTGTAGGAGCACAGAGGATATTTAGACCCTGGGGTGAAGGTTGCCTCTCTAGAAGTAAGAGAACAACCAAGATGCTTATTCGCTTCAGGCTCCTTAACAACATTATCTGCGGATCCAAAGATCCCAACCTTCCACGCACATGTGATGTGGGCGAGTTTTTTTTTTTTTTTTTTTTTTATAATATCCTTTGTGGGGCTTTGCACTTAAGCAGACGTTTTTAAGTAATTTGATTTTAAATCAGTAAATGCCATCTTGTGGGAAGCAACTCCAATGTTAAAAATGCAAAATCAATTCCCCCTGTTTTCTTCCTAAAATCAGATTCAGGCTGCTACTGTCTTAAAACTACTATAAAAAGTTAAAACAATACAATTCTGCCTTTATGTCTTTCCAGACCCAAACCACTTTATTTCTTCAGGATGTGCCACTCACTCTTTTCCATGCTAACAAAGCTCTCTTACTAACCACTGTGACCAGATCAGTCAATAACTTAAGTCAGATTCTTGAATAAATCATTCAGATTGTTTCTTTTTTCTTTCTTTTTTTTCCATGTCAGATGACCCAATTCTTTGAAAAGTTCTAAATTCATTTCAACAAATGTATTAATAAATCAGGCATCTCTACATAATTTTTCAGCTAAAGAAGTCCAGTCCCTATTTATTGCATTGCATGGAAAAGAGCAAAAAGCACATTTTTCGAAATATCTCCTTTTGAGTTCCACAGAAGAAAGTTGGCCATAAAGGTTTGGAACAATATGAGAGAGAATTATATTTGACATATTTTTAAGTGAACTATTTCTTTAATTCCCACAAGAAAACATTCCTACTGTTGCTTAAATGACAAATTTGTTCCAATTGGCTTGAGAGTTTTTTCCATGTGAGAAAAAGGCAAGAAGAACCTCTCATGCAGCATTCTACCTCCTTCAGGCTCAGATATAAGACTGCATCTTCTCAAGAAGATGCCTATACTCTTCCTCGCGTCTCTCAGGTACTGAACACAATCAAACTCAGTCCTGCTGTAGCTCAAAGCAGTGGCTCTAGGGATATCCCAGTATATCTCTCCAAATCTCCATTTCAACACAGCATACAAAAAAAAACATGCCTCAAACTCACCAGATCTACCTCTTTCCTTTCAATAACCAGTACTGATGACAACCCCAACTCCTGAAAACATGAATTACACATGTATCACTTAAAAGCATATGCCTGGTAAGCACACATCTACAATTTTAAAAAGGACACCTGCAGTGGAAAAATATCCTCCAGACCCTGGCAGGATTCACCATAGTGCCCTCTAGTGAGTTTACCACATAATACATTTCAAATTTAAGATCATTTAGTCTTATGTAGGGTACAAGAGACGCTGCATACATAAGCAACACCAGCTTAAACAACACCTTTTATGAGAACATGTATATTTAACTGCAACACCTCTAGGTGCCACCACATGTTCCGTCAGATTTCTGTGCTGACTAAATCCGTGTAGGATAAATAACCATTAATTAGATCCTCAGAATGTGACCTTGAGAACAGTTACAATCCTTTAAAATGTAGCGTTCCTGTGAAGAAAAAATAAACTATCTACTCCATCTTTGTTAGATCTAATTGGCAGAACTTTAATAAAAATGATTAACAAATGCACACCCCCATGAGATGGTAAATCTCATACAATTGTATGGTAAATAAACAGCATACCGGAGATTTCTCTGTAGAACAAATCTTCTATATTTAGTGTAGAAAGTTCAAATGTGCAAATGGTCTGCACTTTCCCCTTTTTGAAGTAATAAGGAAAACAAGAAATATAAAACCATCTCCATGAAAAATAACAGAAATCAAATCATCTTGTAGTAAATATTTCATGAATGTACTAGGAAATAGAGCACTTTTTCTCACCCCACATGCAGTGCACTTCAACTAGAATAGCTAAGTAAAGGGACGATTAACATCTGTGAATTAGAAAGGAAGAAAAAAAGTGAAAACAGCTTTAATTTGTTAATACCAGTGGACTGTTGTCATGTGGATGTACTAAATGCATGTTGGCCTGGAGCACGTTGGCTGGGTGCAGTGGCTCGGCAACTGTTAATATGACAAGCCAGCGACTCGGCTGACATAGAGGAGCAATGAAAAATGGATACACAATCTGTTTGTCGCTGGCAGAGTTCCACCGGTCCCTTGTTTCCCTCATCTCCATAAGAACACCTACATCCTGCTCTCTATGGCATGATGGGAATTTGGTTTGATAATGATAATGATTATAATAATAAAGAAGAATAAGAAGAAGTGAACACAGTGGAAGATCAGTTACATTATATACACCTTATCAAGAGTATACCACCAGAATCATGTAGATGACTCACTGGGGACAAGGGAGAGATGATTCTATTAGGATGACCTTTGACCTGTGTTTGCCCCAGCCAGCTGGAATCCCAGACAGGGTAATCAGCAGAGAACTGTGGATCTGATGTATCCATTTCCTGAAGCAAGCATCTCTCAATCACCCAGTGAGGATTTAAAGGGGTGACACGAGTTGGATTGTCAACTTGCTTGCCAACAAGGAAAGTAATGAACACTGATTCATAAGGGACATGTCATTGTATTGACCTTCATCTTGGACCACCAAAACATTGCTCCTGTGACATCCTCACAATAGAGGTTTCTTTCAAAGTATTAGCAATCTTCAGCTGTAATCATGTTTGAAAAAAGGATTAGTTGCAAAAAACTCTTGTAATCATTTACTCGCACGCATGTCTTTCTGTATCCACTTACTGTATGTCTTTTCCAACTCCATAAAACAAAAGTTAGGACATTTTTAGTATTCTCTCATATTTTTTCCTGTTTAATCTAGATTAAAGACATAGGCCCATCTCTTCAGCCAAGCATTGGCATAATTATAGCAAAGTTTGTAGGTCGTGAATGTGTATGTGTGTTTGTAAGAAAATTTTTACATTACTTTAATAATAAAATAAACACAAAAGAGTGCGACAGCCCCTCGTGGACGACTGTCGCGCACAAAAAGAACCAAAACACAAAAAAAAAAATCCAGGCCTGGTCCTCTCTCATCTTACACTATCATCACTCCTCCTTTTATCCTTCCGGAGCTCGTCTGTGGGACTCGAGACCGGTGAGTGGCACAGGTGTTACGCATTAACATCAGCTCCACCAGCCTCGCTCCATTCCGTCACAATAATGCTTCTCATAAGCTTGTAATAAAATTATATCTGATAGAATTGGTTACAACATGATAATCGTTTCCTGCTACGAACTAACATATTCTTTGTATCTGCTTTTCACGAAAACATGACGTTAACTAATCACATTACATGTATTATATCATAACTGTATATTACAGCCATATGGATATGGACTTTGATACAAGCATATCTGGCTGATGACACATACTTCCTAATTGTAATACTGAAACTTCTTTCCACTGAGAGTCTAAAAACAAAAAGAACAAAAAGCAAAACAATACCAAATCTAAGATAGGTTTGCATATAAAAAGATAGACATTGCTTGACTGCATTAACAAATAAATAAACAAATAAATAAAACCTTGAGTAAAGTGCAGTTCTCTAAGACAAGTCGAATAAGGCACAAGATGCACATTGCAACATGCAACATGACACAAAAGCTATGTTTTGATTGTACAGTTTCCTCATGAGGTCATTTAGTGATTGCAGATTTAAGCAAGCCATTGCATAATATAACGGACTACACTGTACACACACTGTACACACACACACACACACACACACAAACACGCTAAGAAGTGATATTATGTCATATTGTTGATTCTATCTAATTGTATAGTCAATGTTGACAGCATTTTAACTGCTAAAATGGCTTTAAGATACATTTACAAATCTCGCTGTTATTATTGCATTCTTATTTCTTATTGCTTATCATTTCTCTTAAGTCTATTGTTACTGAATTGCATGAACTGTTGTGCTCATGTGGCAGTGGTAAATTAAACGCATGTTTAGGTCATCAGTTATTTATTAATGTTGACAATTCACATGTTTCATTTTAACCCCAAATTGGCAAATTTGTTGACAAGCTGTTGATGCTGCATAATATAATAAACTGATCTTTTTAAATGTGATTGCTTATCAAAGAAAAAGGCCAAAGAAATTGAATGGCAATCAGCAGCATTGTAGCTATATCCTTTTATATACATATATGTGTGTGTGTGTGTGTGTGTGTGTGTGTGTGTGTGTGTGTGTGTGTGTGTGTGTGTGTGTGTGTGTGTGTGTGTGTGTGTGTGTGTGTAGTACAATGAGAAAAAAGGAATATGGAATATGGTGTCAGATCAAACAGCTAGTTACCAGCTTGAGCCAGATAATTTCATTTATATCCATTTCTATAGTGCTCTGTTTTATTATTGCCTGTTCTGCTGATTCAGTCGGAGTGTGAAAAATTAAGCTGCAGATTTTACATCAGTGTCTCTACTCCCAGGTACTGTATAAAGTCATTCGTGGAGGCCAATTACACACACACACACACACACACACACACACACACACACACACACACACACACACACACATATATATATATATATATATATATATACACGTACAAGCCTTCGTTTCAGTCAGGTCAAACCATACATAGCCTCTGTTCTCTAACACTGTTACAACTTGACAAGACAGACAGGCATCAGACAAAAGGTCAGAGCCGTGGGCCAGCAGACAGCTGAGTTGAAGTGATGCGTCTCGCAGGTGGCTTTGAAAGTAACTCCCCCACAGAATCTCTTAAACAGCCTAAGACCAACTGCTCACGCTGGTCCACAAACAGACCGGTCAACAACACTCAAGCAGGCTCCCTGCAGGTCCCAAACTTTACAGAGGAGCTCGAGAATACCTGGGGAAACTTATTCATTATCATTTTCTGTGCCTCTCAATGGCAGTTGCTCAGCTGGTGTGTGACCCCTCAGAACTACTCAACCTGCCTGCTGCCATCTTTCATCATGAGTGCTGAAGAAATCTGAGTATCGCTTGCCGTCATGGTGCTAGGATTCTGTGACCGCTGAGATTTAGTTAGATTATTAGTAAAAGGGGCCATATGATGCAATTTCAAGTTTTTCTTTCTCTTTGGAGTGTTACAAGCTGTTTGTGAACAGATAAGATCCCTAAAGTTGCAAAGACTAAAGTCTCAAACCCAAAGAGATATTCTTTACAAAAGTTAAGACTCGACCACGCCCTCCTAAAACACCTAATTTAAACATTCTTGCTGTAGTATTGTTGCTGCTGCCGCCATGTCGTGGAGACACTGTGTTTCGTTGTGAAAGCGACTACTAGAAATCAGTGGTTAAGCTGTTCAAGAACAGTTCAACCCAAATATTCAGATGTGTGCAGCGCATTTTACAGAGGACTGTTTTCTGAATCTGGGAGAGTAACGTTAGCATACAATGCGGGCTGTTCTGACTCACAGTCTGTAGGTATATTTTCATATTTAAAGAATTTGCCACTGATGATTCAAACGCGAGCTTTGAGCAGTGTAGAGAGTAGTGATTGTTTGTTGTTTCTCCGATCACAAATGCAGACATGGTTTTCTATTTATGTAGCGTGATGCAACGCAACACGTAAAAAGACAGTACAAGTTATTATAATCAGTAATTATGTCCCGATATGTAATGGGTTTTATTGGTTTTGTCTGGTCGCGCCACCAGACGACATCACAGTATGTTAAGGGGCGTAATATTTCCGTCACACACTTGAGGTATTCGGCCAATCACAATGCACTGGATAGCTGGTCAATCAGCATACACCTCGCTTTTCAAAATGTTCAGCTTTCAAAATCGACATGTTTCAGAAAGGCGGGGCATAGAGGAGAAACAATAATGTACAGTATGTGGAAAATAATGTGTTTTTCGAACCTTAAACCGCATAAACACATTTCATTACACCAAATCCACAAAATAATGTTCTTTTTTAGCAACGTCATATGACCCCTTTAAGGTATTATATGAGGGACTAAGCTATTTAGCATCATGTTTTAAAATAACACATTTACAAATAATCTTGGAAAAAATCTTACAAATAATCGTGTGCATATACATTACTATGTACTTCAAGCTTGAACTACAGACAATTAAATTGGTTAAATCCAGCCTGATTATTTAAAAATTTAAACAATTAAATATTACATCAAGACACCTCTTATTATATAAAAGTTCATTTATGAGCTTGATTTTATTAAAACGTTTTAATAAAATTTACATTTAGTAAAAAAAAATAAAATAAAAATCTTTATTCATATATTTAATAATTTAAAATAATATTAATAATTTTAAAATAATTTACATTTTTAAAATAAAAAACACCATATTATTTTTAACTTAAAACAACTTATCTTCTATTTTAATATATTTTAAAATGTAACTTATTCCGGTTATAACATCTGAATTTTTGTAGTCTTCAGTGTCACATGTCCTTGCTGAATAAAAATATTAATTAATTTATTTAAAAAAATTTCCTTCAAACAATGTCACACACACTCACATATATGCATGTGTGTGTGTGTGTGTGTGTGTTGATTTTCAATGCAATATTTATATTTTGTCTGTATTATATTTAAGTTTATAAGAAATGTCTCTTTCGATGTAAGAGTGCATATGGCTTTATTTCTACCTGTTTTATTGTCCATCATGTGAAAATCATGTGAAGATCAATAAGGCAAGACCACAACCAAAAAGACGGTCACTAGATCATATTGTGGCAAGACACCCAGTGCCAGATCAGCGTCACCATGGAAACAGCCCTCACACCTGAGAGCAAGTGTCGATCGTCAGCACCTGCACCTTGTTAAGAAGAGGATACATAAACAGAAGAGACGGGAGGGAGAGTGAGCTCTGACTAAGCAGGATGCTAACTTTGTGCTCTTTGTTTGTTGCAGAGACCAGTGACTGACGATCAGCCTTCCTCTCCTGTTCACTGGCCCCTCTACGGGACTGCCCTGCCGTACCGAGCACGCCTTTACCCGAGTATCTACCTTCTCTTTGATTCATCACTTGCCACTGTCACTGTTGTGTCTGTGGACTCCCTCTTCCTTCCTGCCCAGCGTGCCCAAAAACGGTGGTATGGCCAGCCCATGCAGCCCAGAGAGTTTCAACCAGGGGACCAGGTGCTAGTTCTGAAACCCACTGCCACCTCCAAATTCCTGGCCTCGTGGGAAAGTCCCTATACTGTCATGGAAACAATAGGCCCCATAACCTACAGGGTGCGTCAGCCAGGGCGTCGACATGAGGAAAAGATTTACCCCCTCAATCTATTAAAGAAATGGATGGCACCCCTGCCCCAGGTAGCAGCGCTGGCACAAACCGGTCCTCCCATAGTGCCCCTAGGGGAGCAGCTGTCCCCACTCCAGAAAAAAATCTCACCTCCCAGGTCAGTCAGTTCCCAGATGTGTTCAAGCGGCACGGGCGGCCCAAAATCATCCAGCACGACATCCGCACCCCTCCCGGGGCACTTGTGCGGCAGAGGCCCTACCGGGTACCAGAGGCTCGCCAGCTGGTTATAGAGCAGGAAATCACTTGGATGTGCCAACTAGGAGTGATAGAAGCATCCCGTAGCCCCTGGTCCAGCCCCATCGTCATGGTCCCAAAGCCCGACGGATCGTTCCGCTTTTGCAATGACTTCTGTCACCTAAATTAAGTGTCCTCTTCGACGGCTACCCCATGCCTCAAGTGGATGAACTCCTCGACTGACATGGCAGGGCCTCTTTCATCTCTACCCTGGATCTGACAGAGGGCTACTGGCAGGTGCCCCTCTCCCCGGAATCCCGAGAAAAGATGGCCACTGGCAGTACTGCGTCCTTGCCTTTGGATTACACGGGGCACCTGCCACGTTCCAATGCATGATGGATATCATGCTGAGGCCCCACCAGGGGTACGTGGCAGCCTACATCGATGTTATCATCTACTCAGAGTTAAGAGGACCACCTGGTCAAAGTGTGAAGCATCCTGGAGGAGTTACAGTGGGCTGGACTCACGGCTAACCCTAAGAAATGCCATCTCGGATTGTCAGAGGCCAAGTACCTGGGTAATCGGGTTGGACGAAGACTGGTCCAACCCCAACAGGAGAAGGTCGAGGCCATCCGGAAAGCAGCACACCTGACAACAAAGTCCCAGGTATGTGCTGTCTTAGGGTTAGCCGGTTATTACAGATGCTTCATCCCAAATTTCACCTCTATTGCCAGCCCACTGACCGACCTGACCAAAAAGGGGCAGCCGGAGAAAATCAGATGGAGCCAGGAAGCGGAGACCGCATTCCAGACCCTCAAAGAGGCGCTTTCCTCATCTCCGGTCCTGCACGCACCCAATTTCGGCCGCCCCTTCATCCTCCAGACGGATGCCTCCAACACGGGGCTGGGAGCCATGCTTTCACAAAGGAAGGAGAGGAGCACCCAGTCGTGTTTATTAGCCGCAAACTCTGCCCAGCGGAAACCACCGTAGAAAGGGAGGCTCTAGCCATTAAGTGGGCAGTCCTGCAGTTATTATCCATTATCTCCTGGGAAGAAGTTTCACGCTATTCACGGACCACGCTGCTCTCCAATGGATGGCCAGGACAAAGAGACCAATGCCCGGGTCACTCGGGGGACTTCCACTTCAGGTTACAACATCGGGCTAGAGCATCCCATGGAAACGCCAACAGGCTGTCTCGGATGTGGTCAGGATGGACAGGTCAGTCAGTTAATGTCACCCCCCTCCCCTAGTGGTTCCTCCATCTCCTCACAGATGTACCAGGACGATGCTTTGGGTGGGGGAGTGTGAGACACCCAGTGCCAGATCAACATCGCCATGGAAACAGCCCTCACACCTGAGAGCAAGTCCCGATTTTCAGCCCCTGCACCTCGTTAAGAAGAGGATACAAAAACGGAAGAGACTGGAGGGAGAGTGAGCTTTGCCTCTGACTAAGCAGGATGCTAACCCTGTGCTCTCTTTGTTGCAGAGACCAGCGACTGACGATCTGCCTTCCTCTTCCGTTCACCCTGGTTCACCAGCCCCTCTACAGGACTGCCCAACCACACCGAGCACGCCTTCACCCGGGTATCTACCTTCTCTTTGATTCATCACTTGCCACTGTCACAATAAAACCACCCTCCGGGGTTTTGCCAAGGCTACTTGTGTCTGTGGACTCCGTCTTCCTGCCACAATATGTTTGCTCCACTGGGGAAATGGCATCTGGGAGTCAAACAGCTGTTATTATGCATGTCTGATTCAAACAAACTCTAAAGCAGAACCAGGCAGAATGTCTGTCTAGTGCTCCGCTATGGTCTGTCATTACATATGCTGGCAAATGCTACACTCTTCAACCAAGATTTATACCCTAACTCACACTACAGACACACACATTCAAACCCACACACAGACAAACACCTGCGTAAACAGATGTTTCACAGCTAGAGAACTGGTGCAATTCCAAAAAGTTATTTTCGAACATTTCCACTCACAAACATCAACATTTAGTCAAGGACAATTGAATCGCTCTTAACCACAAAAGTGTGTAATCACAGTAGGATCAAAAAAGATATTCAGTGAATTCATTTCCATTGCGCTTTGAGGTTTTTTTTACAGAGCCTGAGGGTCAAGGTGAAAGCTGAAATTGGTTTAATTTACACAAATAACTAAACATTTATTGAGAAATGTCAATGATTCATATTAGAAACATTCCAAACGTCCACTTCTGCCACAATCATTTGGAATAGTAGGGAAACATGTTGTATCAAACTGACATTAATTTGCTATGACGGCCGTAAAAGGGGAAGAAATAACTTCATGATGTTGAAAACATTATACTGTTATCTGGATGCTGTATCCTGTGCACTTATCTTTATCTGAGATCTGTGGCTTAGGCTAAATAAAGAGGTAAGTATACTGATGACATTGCCCCAGGCTGATCTGGGGAGGCTCTCCTTATCAGAACACTGCATATCTGATCACATTTCTGGCTGCTGGAAAACCACAAAAAATAAATAAATAAACCCATTATATTTGGATCTTCTATATGTTTAAGGATAAACTATTCATATAAACCTACAACACTACTAGGGATGCAAACCAAATATATTTTGACAGTTAGGAGAAAATCTACTAAGAATGAGTTGCAACCAATGATAGCAGGCTTTGATTTAGTATAGAACTGATTAGACAAACTGTGCAAACTGGGTAATAACACATTTCATGCAGTCTCTTAGATTCAAACCCATGACCTTGAAGTTATTATTACCATGCCTTATTGTTTAAAGCCATATTTTTAATGCCATAGACCCCAAATATAATAATTCCTCATGGACGGCATATATATAGTATATACACACAAAATCTGACATTATTGCTGTTTCTTATAGTTATGATTATGCCACAGGTTCTAATAAGCCTTTAGACATTATTAAAAACTCTTAATGTGCACCAGGACATGGGCGCACTGAACTCTCCTTGTTTGCAGATGTCAATGTTTACAAATAGATTAAATGAAACGGGACACATTTAATCTTGACAAATTATATATCATTATAAAGATCTAAGTCTCAAGCATATACAACAGATCGCTGTTTTTCAATGGAAAGCTTATAAAGAATGTATTTTTTATATATGTGTGAGTGTGTTTTATGTTGAATGTGCCTGTTTCTGCATGATTACCATCTGTTTGAGCGCAAATCAGCACGCTATTACTGTGTAATCACAGCTATCAATGTAAAAGGCGTCTATATGAATAGAGTGTGATTATTGACTTTATGGCGCATTTATATGATTACCATCTCTATAACTGGCCATCAGCACATCAGCACGTGATAATTGACTATATGACCAGAATTCATTATAAATGCTACATTTCTAGCAATCTCAGGATGTTCTGTAATTGGCATACAAAGTTAAATCTTTTTTTTTATTTTTCTTATTTCATTTTCTTACTCAAATTATTCTTATTGTATTTTTCTAGTGCTCAAATAAATCACTTATATGATGTCTAAGTTTCTGTCTATTGTTTTATAATTGATTTTTTTTCTTGGTATCTTATTCAGATTTGAAATTTAAACTTATGAGACATTTGACTTTCAACCCATTACTTTTCTAGATTGCTCCAGGACTGATTTCATGTATTTTATATCAAATAAAAAAAAAATTCAGTGTGGTAAAATATGTTTCAAGGCACTTCAGTGTCTATAACTTTTAATATTTTTGAGCATTATCAACTCTGGTTGATAAAAAGTAAAGCCCAAAGGGTCTTCTTTACAAAGACACCAAAATTGTGTGTGTAACACACTGAAGTAAGGAACTGTTACAATTTTAAGTTAGGTAGGGAACTTTCAGCTGTGAGTCCCATAATGGGGTGTGCTGGCTAACAGGTTAAAACAGTAATAATGTCAAACCTGGAATAACCTGACATGTATTTTGTTTATTATAAACTAAACTAAACAACCAACAACAATTATTATTAATAATAATAATATTAATAATAGCTAACACACTAATAGTGTGACATCAGTTGCAAACAGCACTGAGTATTGTGAATAAGGTACAACCTATAAAGATACAAAGAAGAGATGTTTAGGCTGAAAAGAGTGACAATAACTAATTTTAAATATTCATGGCACATAGTTAGCTCTGTGTAGATAAAGCCTGGTTAAGCTGGATTTCAGGTGGTAAATGAATGTGATAAATTAACGGATACAGATGGCACACAAGTATTTAGTAAATTTACCCCTCAGACTTCACTAATTTACACCTAGCATAATAATGAAGCAGCTGCACATTGTCAGGGTCATAGTGGGTGCAGAACTAGTGAAGGCCAGCATGAATTATGGAATGTTTGCCTGCATGTGGCATGCATTTGGAGCCTGTATGTCACCTTCCTCCTTAATAACTCCCACGACCTATAGAGTCACTTTGGTAATCCTCTGATAAATCAGTGTTAAATGTCACATGCCTTACAAGCGGAGGGTGGTTGAGAGTGTCTGTGACTTCTAATGGCCCACAATGCACTGTTACACCTCCTCGCACTCTCCAGACATGTCATGAAAATTCATTTTAAACGTTTTTTTGGGAGGCTGCAAATGCTTTGGTTCAGTGCTCATGCTGAGGCTCATTCGTGCTGCTGCTCCAGAGATAAAGATTTGAAAAAGTTCATTACTTAAAATAGCTGTACCCCTGCCAGGCTGCCAGCCCACAAGATATGAAGGAAATCAACTGCACTGTTGGGCCAGACATGTGAGGAAATGTGAGAGGGTGGGCTTATTATCTAATTTAATACGTGCAGAAAGGCACTAACCAATCATTTTGGTTTTCTTGGGTTATTTGTGTATTACTGAAAAAGATTTTGATTCTTTCAAAGCAATTTAACAAATTGGTCCAAATGCTTCACTCATCACAAAAAAAGGAAAAAAAAAGAAAAAGAAAAAAAGAGACTTTTCCTTTTAACATAGCACTTTCAGTCTTGTTGTTTCTATCCATCAAATGTACTTTTTTGATTAGTGTTAAAAATGAAAAACCTTTCTTTTGCTGTGGTTAACAGTCCCCTGAACTCACACCAACAGCACTGTCTCAACCCATAGTTCATCTAAAAGAGAGGCAGAGAAACAGAGAGAGAGAGAGAGAGAGAGATACAGAGAGAGAGAAGTGCTGACTTTCTACAGGTATCTTGAAAATTGCCATTTCTGAGGTGGGTTTCCCAAAAGCATAGTTAGCAAACTATGGTTACAAGCTCCGTCGACAAAGTACCTATGTTTTTGAGAAACAGTCATGACTTACTAGTTAGTTTCTCCAAAAATACATCAAACTAGGGTAGTTAAGCAGGAAGTTACATCATTGCTTGGGAAACACACCCCTGTTTGACTTCACTCCATGTCCATGAGTAGTATTTTAACGTTTCAAATAATTATTGCAGAAAGGACACTAAAATATTTAAACAGTTGTGAACACCCATAGTTTATTTGTGTTAAGTAGAAGTTTAGTGGCTACATATTGCACTTTTTAATGTCAGTGAAAATATAACTATTTAGGATAAATATATGTATGTTTTGACTTATTTTAGGAGATTGTGTATTGTGCATTTTTCAGAAACATTGTTGGCTTAATAATAAAGATAGGCCCGTCTTTCTGTTAGCTTTTTTTTTTTTTTTTTTTAATTACTTAATTCAAGCACATTGACAGCACTTTGTTCATTTTTGAAGTAAACTTTTGCCTGTATGGTGACTAAATGATTACAAGAGAACGTGCCGAGACAGTTTAGACAGTGCTGTTGGTGTGAGTTCAGGGGACTGTTAACCACAGCAACAGAAAGGTTTTTCATTTTTAACACTAATCAAAAAAGTACATTTCATGGACAGAAACAACAAGACTGAAAGTGCTATGTTAATAGGAAAAGTCTGAAAACTTTGTTTCTTATCAGAAGTAACCTGCTCTGCCTTGCCTGTCAGCATGTTGTCAGTTTCCTTTTTGCTCCATGATGTATTTTTCAGAGTGAAAACATGTGGCATGAGAGTGGTATGGTTAGCCGATCACAGCAACAGTAACGAAGGAGACGGGTCTTTGTGAAGTGTCAATTAAGAGGCCACTTTATCCAATCCATTCTCATAAATGCCACGTCTAAGACTTTAATGCAAAAGGTGCCCTATCATCAGGTAAGCTCATGGCTTTTATTGGTAAACATTTGTTTCAGCATTTATTTCATATAGTTACACCTCTTAATGGCACATAAACAAACAAATTGTTATTTATTACTTTAAATGACAATCAGGCTCATTCCTGTCTCAAGCAGCAGATAACTTAACTGGCAATATCAAAATCTTGGGATTGATTCCCAAGGAATGCATGAACTGATAAAAATATGTACACCTTGAATGCATTGGGAGTTACGCTGGTGTCTGCCACACGCATAAATATTAATGTCAGGCGGTCTCTTCCTGTCAAAGTGGGCAGTTCGTGGTTAGAATGAACTGCAATGAGAACCTATGAGACAATAGGGTTGAATCTTGGTCCTGGAACAACACTGCAACTGTTAACGCAACCTCAAAGGTGGAGAATGCAGTTTCTGTGTGTGACGAGTGGGGCGGGGCCGAGAGCCGTGGGAACGGAGCGAGGCCGGTGGAGTGATTAGGAAATGAGCGACACCTGCTCCACTCACCGGTCTCGAGTCCCACGGAGGAGATCGGAAGGATACAAAAGAGGAGCGACGACAGTGAAGGACGAGAGAGGACCAGGCCTGGGTTTTATTTTGTGGTTTGGTTTTTGTTGGTGCGTGGCAGTCGCCCGTGAGGGGCTGTCGCGCTGTTTTCTGTTTATTTTGTCATTAAAGTTTTATTTGAGTGTTCGCCGGTTCCCGCCTCCTTCTTCCCGTGATAATGGAGTTTTTTATTAGTGTTACATTGGTGCCGAAACCCGGGAGGAAGGAGGGACGTGCTGCCGAAGATCCCTTGCCGCTGGGGTGAATCCGCGGTGCCATGGAGCAAGGCGTAGCAGTCTGGCGCCGTGGACGCTCGAGGCGGTGGGCTGGAGTGAGTTGCCGGGGACGGACGAACTCGCTGCCGGCTGCCCGTGATGTGGAGGGGCGGCTGCCGTCCGTAAGGGAGCGGAGGAGTCGGCGCCGTTCCTCCTTCCTCCCGGGTTTCGGCACCAGTGTAACACTATAAAAACTCCATTATCACGGGAAGAAGGAGGCGGGAACCGGCGAACATTCAAATAAACCTTTAATAACCAAAATAAACATAAAATAAACCAAACCACAAAACAAACCCCAGGCCTGGTCCTCTCTCGTCCTTCACTGTCGTCGCTCCTCTTTTGTATCCGTGGGACTCGAGACCGGTGAGTGGAGCAGGTGTCGCTCATTTCCCAATCACTCCACCGGCCTCGCTCCGTTCCCACGGCTCTCGGCCCCGCCCCACTCGTCACACTGTGCTACTAGTATCACCTAGCATGGGGAAAAAAACAAAACAAAAAAAAAACAAACCTTTTCACTTATATTCATCCCACCATTGTGATTATTCTTAGCCTCACAATATCTTTCTACTAGGCTGTGAGGTAAAAACGTCTTAGGTTACATATGTAACCATGGTTCCTCGAGGGAACGAGATGCTGCGTCGAATGCTATGGGGAATGCCCTCTGCATGACCACGCTCTGAATCACATGTGTAGTCAGCCCAATGGAAAGGCAAGACATCGTAGGCGGGTGACGTCATCGACCAGGAAGCACGTGCAGCAGTGCTGGCGTTAGCCTCTAGGAATGAAGCAAGGGCTGGCAGGGGTGCTGGGAGTATGGCTTCGAGATGCAGCATCTCGTTCCCTTGAGGAACCATGGTTACATACGTAACCTGAGACGTTCCTCTTCAGGAACTTGAGCTGCTTCGAACGCTATGGGGAATGAGGTGCCCACGCCGCTAGACTTCCACATCCCTGCCTAGTGTGTATCCGAAGAGCACAGCTAAGGTAAGAGAACAGAAGAGCCCGGAGTGGCTCGCATATCTAGGCCACAGAACCTCAAAAAAGGGCTTGGACCATCCCGCAGCGTTGCAAATGTCTTGTATCGACACACCTGCTAAGAAGGCCTTGAAGGACTCCACACCCCGAGTGGAGTGAGCCTTGACTCCCATCGGCCAGCCAGGTTGATAGCCTCAACTATCCAGCGGCTGAGGGTTTGCTTAGTTGCAGGTAGACCCCTTTTGGGAGGACCGTAGCACATGAGCAGTTGGCCCGTCCTTCTCCACATGGCAGCTCCGTGGGTGTACTTGTCCAGCGCTCGAACTAGACACACACAATTAAGCTTCTTCTGGTCAGGCTCCCGGAAGGGAGGAGGACAGAAGGCCTGCAGCACTATTGGTTGTGGTGCGACGGAGGGAACCTTCAGAGTATAACCCGCTCAAGGGTTTCAAAACGCTTTGGCCATGCCGGGCTCAAAGTTGAGATGAGTAGGGGCCACTGAGAGGGCCTGAAGGTCCCCAACTCTCTTTAGAGAAGTAATAGCCAGCAAGAAAGCCATCTTTACAGTCAGATAACGGTCTGATATCTCCTGAATTGGCTCGAATGGAGCTTTACAGAGAGCCTCTAACACCACAACCAAGTCCCAGGGGGGAACATGGGACCATACTGGAGACCTAAGCCTCAGCACACCGCGGAGGAAACGTGTCACTAGGGGGTGTCTACCCACTGACTGGCCACTGAGGGGGACATGGTAGGCCGCAATGGCCGCCACGTAAACTTTTAGAGTGGAGTGGGTCAACCCTGCAGAGAACCTGCCTTGTAAAAACTCCAGAAATGTACCAACTGGGCAGTTAGCTGGGTCAAGCTGGCGGTCTCTGCACCATGAGGTGAAGAGTTTCCATCTCATAGCATACAGTTTCCTCGTTGAGGGCGCTCTGGATTGGAGGATGGTCTCAACAACCTTGGTTGAGAGACCGGATGCTATGAGCTGTGCCCCCTCAGGGGCCACACCCACAGTTTCCACAACTCCGGGTGGGGGTGAATTATCGTACCCTGTGCATGTGAGAGTAGATCTCTCCTGACTGGAATCTCCCAAGGAGAGCCGTCGAGGAGCGAGATCAGATCTAAAAACCATACTCGGCCCGGCCAGAACAGGGCTACTAATAACAGCCAAACCCCATTCCGGCGTACTCTCGCCAGAACTCCCGGGAGCAGAGTGATCAGGGGAAAGGCATACAGACGAAGCCTCGGCCAGGTCTGTACCATAGCGTCCAGTCCCAGAGGAGCTGGATGAACTAGAGAGAACCAGAGGGGACATTGCAATGTCTCCTGAGTCGCAAAGAGGTCCACCTGCACCTGGCCAAATATTCTCCATATCTGCTTCACCACCTCAGGGTGAAGCATCCATTCCCCAGGCCTCGGCCCCTGTCTCAACAGGATGTCTGCTCCTATATTGAGATGTCCAGGAATATATACTGAATGAGAGGAGTTTGTCCTGGGACCACACAAGGATCTGGTGCACCAGCTTGTACAAGGCTCGCTAACGCAGACCTCCCTGGTTGTTGATGTAAGAGACCACTGATGTGTTGTCGGTGCGCACCAACACATGGTGACCTCTCAGGTCTGGAAGAAAGTGTTTCAATGCTCGATACACGGCCAGCATCTCCAGACAATTGATATGCCATGTCAGATGGCGACCACTCCACAGACCACTCATGACTGCACCCCAGCCGGTGAGGGACGCATCCGTCGCTAGCGTTACACGGCGACAAGAAGCTCCCAGCACTGGGCCCTGATTCAAGAACCAAGGTTTCTTTCACATGTCTAAGGCATAAAGGCATCGTCACGTGACCTTGATAGTTCGAAGTGGATTCCCCCTCAGGGAAAATCCGTTGGTTTTGAGCCACCACTGTAGGGGTCTTATGTACAGCAGGCCAAAAGGTAACCATCCTTCTTTGGAACTATGAAATAGCGGCTGTAAAACACGGATTCCCTCTCTTTAGAAGGGATCACCTCGATGGCCTCCTTCCTCAATAGGGTATTCACTTCCTGTTCCATAACCAGAGCCTTCTCGGGTCCGACCACAGTCGAAATAACCCCGCTGAATCTCAGCGGTGGAGAGCCGAACTGAATGCGATAACAGTTTTCTACCGTGTGCAGGACCCATTGAAATGCATATGGCAGTATTTTCCATGCTGCTAAATAATCTACTAAGGGAATCATTCTCTCGAGACTGACCTCTGGTGTTATTGAGGCAGCTAGATCGGTACCCTGAAGAGGAGGACCAGCCTGGGGCAACCGAGCTAACTGTTTTACAGACCCCCGAAGGGGAGGCGAGCCTCTCAGCTCCGCTACGCTCGCGGGCAGAAGAAACTGAGACCAGTTCTTGCTGGAAGCCGCTGTGCCCTGGAACTCTGGCAGGGTTGGCAGACCGACTTCCCGAGGGCACTGAGGTGAGACGGGCACCGTGTGATGCGGTGTGCACCGCTCTACCACAATAGGGGCAGCCCACTGAAATCCTGACCCACTTGCTTCAGGATTTCTCAGCCGAGGACCTCCTAGCCTGAAGTACGCTCCTCAGATCCAGCTTAGGCTGGGAAGTCCCTGAATTTCTGTGCCTCTCTGTACGAGGAGCCGGTATGCAGAGGGGGCTGCTCCCACCCAGCAGCACCCAGAGCTAGAGAGCAGCGAGGGAGGAACCGCTGAAATGTCGCAGCATCACCGAACAGGCCAGAAGGCACAAGCGGGGCATCCAGGAGGAAGACCTTATCCTTTTCTCTCATGTCAGATAAGGTCAACCACAGATGCCTCTCCGCTGCCACCATTGCTGCCATAGACTGCCCAATGGCATGAATGGTCTCCTTGGTGCCGCGGAGAGCAAGATCAGCGGTTCGTCTTAACTCCGCGATGTTATCGGAGTTAAGCTCCTCGCCCTCATCCAGCTCCTTAAGCAGGTGTGCCTGGTATGCCTGTAACATAGACATAGTGTGCAGACATGCAGTGGCAGTGCCAGAGCCTTCAGGGACGATGCCGCACCTGGGGACAGATAGCTGGCTAGCGTCTGTTCAACCCGGGCATCGCCCCGTAGCAGCGCTCACTCAACCCTGCCACATTCCCATAGTAGTCAGAAGCAGGGATGAAGAGGCAGGCCGAGAAAGGCTTAGCCCACGACCTCTACACCTCGGTGTGGAGGTTGGGATAAAACGGAAGGCTCCGGGATGGAGGTGGTGGCCTTGACCACAGGAAGCGTTCATCACGCCTGCTTCACTGCGGCTCAGCTTGACTCTCAGCGGGCCAATTGATCTTTAATTTGGCTAGCGCGCGAGTTACCACCTCCAACAGCTCCTCATACTGGGGCGATAGAGGGGGCGAGACCTCATCGACGCTCTCCACGTCAACCTCCTCTGAGGAAGACAGGCAAAGCATCGAGCCCTTACCCGGGAGGAAGTAGCCGCAGTGCGGGCTTCCGAACCCAGAGATCGGGCAGATCTGGTGGGTGAGGAAGAAGATAGGGCCTTGCCTGTTTCCATTCCCTCCGGCAGATCTAACTGCGAACCCCACCAAAGCAGCCGCCGCTTGCTGAAATGACAGAATGCTAATGGCGGCACTGCCGCATGTGCTTTTAAGCTTCCTGGTCGATGACATCACCCGCCTATGACGTCTTGCCTTTCCATTGGGCTGATTACATATGTGATTCAGAGCGTGGTCACGCAGAGGGTGTTGCCCATAGCATTCGACGCAGCACGAGTTCCTGAAGAAGAACCTGAGTTTAGCTTACCTGTCGAGAAAAAACTCTGCAAGTTGGGTGTATTGATCGAAACACAAACATTTTATTAAATTACTGCATCTTGTAAAAACACTGCCAATGTTAACCTTTTTTCCGTTTCTCTGCATATTTTGGCCAAGTCTTTGAACTTTGGCTTGCATTTCTGTAACCAAATCTGAATGTAACTTTATATCTTAGCCTGCTACATTAGCCATGCCCCAAACTCTCACAATTGGTTGATCTGGAATTGTTGATGGACTCTTAAGTTTTATTGGTGCCTGGGAGGCTCAGTGACTTTGTTTACATTCATTCTCATAATGCCATTATAATGAGACTTATGCAATATTGCAGTTAAACTTTACCTCATGCAAACAGATTTTCACCTTTAAAATCAAATTGTTTGATAGGAATGTTGTTCCACAACCAACAAATCAATCCTTGTCCAATGGAAACCATGTAGTGGTCAGGAAATCTTGGACAATCATCAAGACGAAATTTGTTTGCCCTCGCAAGAACCCTAAAAGTGTCAGAAAGCACCCAGAAGATCATGTTCACCACCAAGACAAGAGAACGTTGCAGATCCCTGTTATTTCACAGCTGACTACACTTGGGAAAGGATCAACCCTGCTAGGTGAAAATGAGCGAAAGCCATAACCATGAAGCATAATTCAGCTGTCCATTTGAGTTTAACTCCACCTTTAACTCGAGGAGACCAGCATCCTATTTTCCCAGGAACTGACAATGGGAGGAGGTTACAGTGCTACTTGTTAGATGGCTGTTGTAGCACACAGTTATTAATATTGATTTCCTCCTCAGGGAATATCAATTTTGTTCTGCTGCTGCATACGTATCGTAATGATGGGACTTAGCCTTCAGAGAAAGGCTTGTTGCGGAGTCAGCAAACTGCAAGAAAACAAAGACGTACTCTTATATAAACAAGATAATGTTGCAGCACAATCATCTAGCCCGTTACACACACACACATACATATACACCAGTTGTGACAAATTCACACCAGCCATATCTGAGTGTTTCCTTATTACATTTCCTCTTCACACACAATCATTTGCAACAGCAAACATGCAATTATTGATACTTCTGTCACACAATAACAGTATTGTTCTGTCTCGAGAATGGGACATGTTGACATCCAATTGTATCATTATTCAATTCCCACGGTGTTTCCCGACAGAAGTAATGCAGGCGGCAGCAATTCTTAAAGTTGGGTGCAATATTCCCAGGATGGTGTGCAGTGCTATTTATTCAAAATCATTCAATCATAATGTCATGGGTGTTATAGTATGCGTTATTTCTTGAGGTTTCCAGTCTGTGTTAGAATGAGAGGTATTCCATATTTTCCTTACAGATGAGGACAGTTTATCTCACTTTATGAAAGTCATTCTGAGGGGAGAATTTTATCATATGGAGGAAAGGTGATAACTGCTCTGGGAAGGCTGGAGGTTATGATTGTGGTATTTTTTGAGACTTATAGCTATACATATACCTGCATGTATTCTATTTTAAAAGCGATGATAAAGTGAGATTATCTTCCATTTTTATTTTAATTGCAAAAAACTCACATGGGTAGCATACTCAGAAATGCCAAAAGCCTACTTTTGATTTGCATTTGTGAGTGTGACAGAACAGTAATGCTAAAGGCTGAATTCACAGCCAAATTTCACTTTCTTATTTATCCACCACTCAAAATTTAGTTAAACTTAACTTTAACAGGCTCATAGATTGTGTCATATATCAGTTCTAGTGCTTTTTTCATGCTTCTTGCTTCAAAGACAATAAAATTATTGATTACAAAAACAAAAAAAAAAGGGAAAAAAAAGATTGTGCCAAAAAGGAATTCAAGTTTGAGTTTTCCTTGTGGTCGGTTAACAAATAAGCTGAGCTGTCAAGGTGCACTTATTTTGATTACAGGAATTAAAATAAAAAAAGAAATTTTATGGATAAAAGCATTCATTTCCTAAAAAACTTACTAAATAAGTGTATATCAGAAGCACAATACAATCTTGTAGAAAATTGAAAAAGGAATATTAGTCTGTTTTGGCTATTGCTACAAGAATGGTGAGTCCATTAAAACTCATTCAGTCATTAGTCTCATGTTTCCAGTTTATTTTCTAAACATGTAGGAGTAGACATTTCCATGGTAACAAGTGCTGGTAATTGTTGGTTTCTGATAAACCATAAACAAATATAAACAATTAGTATAAACAATCACAAACATAATCAAAGAAACAAGCAATGGTGAACTTACATAAATCAACCAATCATCAATTCCACACAGGCCATGTTTGCATGGAGACACAGCTTCTCAGGCTCTTTCCCAAATGGCACCCTAAACCCTCGCGGTCTTCCTCTGAGCCAGCACTTTTATGACGTAATGCTGCTTTGACTGTCGGGTAGAAGTCTGCTGCGGAGCTAGCCCCAGTGCGGGCTCGGCAGAAGTGCGGACCAAGTCGCATAACGGCCTCAAGGGAGGTGCTCACGAGCACCCTTCTAAACGCTAAAATGACTAATTGGACACCCTACGGTTTCGTGGACTTAACGGACACGCACACATTTTGGACAGGGCCTCACACACAAACACATTGAGACCAAAGAGTATAGAAGCCCAAGAGGCGAAACTCTGATGCTTTTTAGGTAACAGCAACTAGGTGGCACTTCAGTAGTGCGGCCGCCATTCTAGAGTGAAAATGCTAACTGGACAACAGCACAGATACACAGAAATAGACAGAATAACAACCAAAGAGAAATCAAAGTGGAATAAAAGAATGCAATGTTGAGCAGTCCACTGCAAAAACGATCAGTGTGACATTGAAAATCCAGCTTTTTCATAATTTCTCAAAGACCCTGACAAGTAATGCATTCACAAAAGTTTACAAATATTGTGTGTTTTCTGCTAAATCTTATGCACCTGCTAACTTTAACTGTTTTTAGTTTGGTAGTAAACTTAATTCCTTTTAGGAACTGCAGATCCTAGCCATAGTAGCTATAGTAGCCATAGTAAACATAATAATGATTTATATATGACACTAAGTAATGAGCTTATGGAACTTTACACATTTCCAAGACAGCATGCATTGTCGGCCCAGATCCGGCCCGCATGGATTTCATGCGGGCCAGATATGGGCTGAATCTGGGCCAACACTATGTTGCTGAAACACAGTACAAACATGATGATCTTATAGAACATGATGCATTGCTGTGTCTGTCATAATGAAATAATTTTGGAGACAGTGGCTGTGTGTGTATGCGTGTGTGTGTGTGCTTAACATGAAACATTTTTTGTTTACAGTCTTCCTAACATATGAATTTCATATGTTGGTATTAATTCAGTGTTCATAATGCTAATACTTGAACTTAAAATAATTTAAACAGAAACTGACATGGTTTCTAGAGAGCAAAGGTTTTGTGAAAGAAAAAAAGGAAGACTTAAATACGAAGTCTGTGAAAAAAAAACTGTTCAAAGGATCTGATGATCAACAGTTTAGTGATTGTATGTTTTTGTTGTCATTCAGGTAGTGTATTTCTGCTTTGATATATGTTTTTTTTAAACAAAGCACCTGATATTTGCCATAGCGACAATTAGAAGCTAGTGGACTGCCGAGTTGCTTTCTCTCCAGAATGGTGGAAGCGTAGGGCAGCTGCTGGTTGCTGCTGGTGCAATGGAACGTTCTATTGGCTTTCACTTCTTGTCAGTATAAGTTCTTTGTTGAGACTGAGGCTTAATTAGTAAGAGGCCACAGGTGTTCTTATCAGGACTCAGTCAACCAATCAGAACACAGCAGAATTTTCTACAATTTCTTTGAAAAAGAAATACAATACAATGCTGCACATTACAGAAGGTGATCAGATGGTTATTTTAGCTCACAAAAACAACTTCTCAAGGTTTCTGTATAAATGTCTTTAAGAATCCTCTTAACATGCCTTCATGACCTCACCCATAGGTTTTTTTGAGAAACTGTATTCCTCATTTTAGAGTGATATAATGATTTCTAAAAGCAGCTCTTTTGTTCTGTATCATCAATGACTGGCACCCCACCAGCAATGCTAATATGACTTGAGTTGCATTGATTAATGGATGATTGCATATATAAATTCAATCTGGCTAAGACCCAAAACAGATTCTATTCCCTATTGTCTGTATTGGGTTTGCCACTGTCCTCCAACAAGAGAAAAATTAGCTTCTACATGGAAGCTCAATATAAATTCAAGGGCCAGTGATTAAAATGTGTGAAGTATAAAACACTTTTTATTATTATCGGCTTGAGGATTTCTTCTATTATGTCTTACTATAGCAATTATACAAATAAACTGCTGCACATTTTAATGGTACAGAGATTGTGTAATTTGTAAAACATTTGCAACTGCTTAAACAGAAGCATCACAAATATATTGTCTTGACTTTTACGCAAGGACTACACTAAAAACAATATGGTGTAGATGCAGTTTCTCTAATCCCACTGGATGATCAAAAGTTTTCAAGACTAACAGGAATTGCGTCAAGTGCAAAGACTACAAGTGTAGATATTGGAACAGGCCTGGTGTCTCAACCCACAATACTCTGCCTTTCTAATCAGGATGCTTTTTCCCTAATGACTGGGGTCGGGATTAAAATGATGAATCTGACCCAAGTTGAAGGCCCCATTACTGTCTTCACAGAGACTTAACTGGACTCCTCCTTTAGCACGCTCCTAAATATGACCTCAGGACCCTACATCTAAGCAGTCCTGGATGAAGAATGCGTATCCAGAGCCCAGCTCCATCAATTTCATCCAGTAATTAAGAGTGTGTGTCAACAGGAGATAAAGAGCACCATTAGAGCATCCCGAACAGTGGGAAACGCACTTCTTTTTCATGGGATTTTAGGCTAATCTCGTTTTACTGGAACTATTCTTACCCCGCACTCACCTTTGATGTGTAAATTAGGCCAGAATCGAAGAAATAAACACAGTCACAAGCCAAAAGAAAATGGAGGCTTTGGCAAAGCTGATATTTTTTTTGGAAAAACAAATGGCATGAGTACAGAATTTCTGCTTCATCATGATTGAATGTTACTTAAAAGAGATTTTCAGCACTAGCACAATGCAGCATGAGTGTGTCTCCCAGTGGCACATCCAGGAAATGTTTTATGGGCCGGCCAGATGAAGCTTACTGTATGTCACACAATAAAAGCATTGTTCTGTCTTGAGAATGAAACATGCAGGTGGTGTTGATCTAAAAACGTAATTTACACAAATTTATCTGACACCATACTTGGTTTACATTGTCAATTCATTAACTACTACCATCATAACTACTACCTTTTCATTTATATAAATAAATAAACTTAAATAATATGAAGAAAATAATGTAATAAAATGCATAATATCAATATTATATTCATCAATCAGTGTAAATGTAAAATTTTTTTAAATATTTTTAAAAACATGAAATAATATAATGTTCAGATTATTTAATAGTTTTGTCTACATATTATCATATATGAACAATGACAACTTTGCTGGTGCCAAACATTTTTATGTCTCAGATTGTTTTCTCTCATTTTCTGGTATTTTCAGTACAGAAATGGTTAGAGAAAATCTACACAGATGCTGGTTGACGTGACTTTTTTTTTTCTAAAGAGCTTATTAGCGTGTGTATTGAAACAGTGAAAGGCTTTTTCCAGGACTCTATCCAAACATCTCAGACATGCTGAAAAAAGGCCTCAGCTTAACATGAGGGACAAAGAGATTTACAGTGAGACTTGAGTTTAAGTCAACCATCTTTGCATGCCACTGAGCTTCCTCCTACAGGGCAACTATTTTCCAAAGTCAACTGTAACCATTTCTGCTCCATCTATATAGAAATTATTATTTCACATGTATTCTTATTTCCTCAAGCTGCGGTTTGAATATTAAGAAGCTGAATGAATGTGGGGTAAATCAAGCCATCAAAATGTTTTAACTTTTCGCCTTTGCAGTCTCGCCGCATTGTAATATCGCCTGCTCTTCCCTGCTCGAAAACAGGTTCTGAGATGAGCTGTTGGCGCTGCAGCCTGAAATATAAATGTGACAAAATAAATTATAAATTGACACTACCGCAAAGCCTGTTTCAGGAGGTTTTGGTTCAGAGGAAACCGAGTTATCTTTTTTGACACGAATATACATGCTCGCCATGATCCGTGCTCCAAAAACAATGTGTTATCGCTTGAGGTTTGTCTGCATTTAATTTTAACATCAGTACCTGCTTGTGACTTTAGTCTGCCTGTCAGAGACTACACAGCTGGGCTCAGAGCGAACACGGCAGCTTTGTCACTAGTGGGAATAAGCTGTGCACAACTTTGGCTGTAGGACTGCTTTTTTCAAAGATGAAGGTCCCAAAGAGTCTGTCCCAGGAAACACTGTCCCTGCATCTGCTTCCTCAGTATGGTTCACTACTTCTTACTGGCTGGAACGCCCTTGAAGTTACTTCTGAGACTGTTTCCTCACCTCACCCTCTGAATGTCTTTTAGACGATACTGATCCCCATGTATGACATGATAGTACTGACAGCTCCTTGACACACTTCATTCATTGGTCTCTTGTAACTTTTCTACTTACCAGCCAATAATGTGCAGGGATTAGGTGTTTCTACAAATGCAGGCAGTTTTATAGCAAAAGAGATGTCAACATTTAATTTAGATTTTTTGTGTAACATTACCATGTCTCTCACACACACACACACACACACACACATATATAAAATTACACAGACGTACTTTTATACAGGTCCTTCTCAAAAAATTAGCATATTGTGATAAAAGTTCATTATTTTCCATAATGTAATGAAAAAAAAATTAAACTTTCATATATTTTAGATTCATTGCACACCAACTGAAATATTTCAGGTCTTTTATTGTTTTAATACTGATGATTTTGGCATACACCTCATGAAAACCCAAAATTCCTATCTCAAAAAACTAGCATATTTCATCCGACCAATAAAAGAAAAGTGTTTTTAATACAAAAAAAGTCAACCTTCAAATAATTATGTTCAGTTATGCACTTAATACTTGGTCGGGAATCCTTTTGCAGAAATGACTGCTTCAATGCGGCGTGGCATGGAGGCAATCAGCCTGTGGCACTGCTGAGGTGTTATGGAGGCCCAGGATGCTTCGATAGCGGCCTTAAGCTCATCCAGAGTGTTGGGTCTTGCGTCTCTCAACTTTCTCTTCACAATATCCCACAGATTCTCTATGGGGTTCAGGTCAGGAGAGTTGGCAGGCCAATTGAGCACAGTAATACCATGGTCAGTAAACCATTTACCAGTGGTTTTGGCACTGTGAGCAGGTGCCAGGTCGTGCTGAAAAACGAAATCTTCATCTCCATAAAGCTTTTCAGCAGATGGAAGCATGAAGTGCTCCAAAATCTCCTGATAGCTAGCTGCATTGACCCTGCCCTTGATAAAACACAGTGGACCAACACCAGCAGCTGACATGGCACCCCAGACCATCACTGACTGTGGGTACTTGACACTGGACTTCAGGCATTTTGGCATTTCCTTCTCCCCAGTCTTCCTCCAGACTCTGGCACCTTGATTTCCGAATGATAGCAAAATTTGCTTTCATCCGAAAAAAGTACTTTTGACCACTGAGCAACAGTCCAGTGCTGCTTCTCTGTAGCCCAAAAGTGGCTTGACCTGGGGAATGCGGCACCTGTAGCCCATTTCCTGCACACGCCTGTGCACGGTGGCTCTGGATGTTTCTACTCCAGACTCAGTCCACTGCTTCCGCAGGTCCCCCAAGGTCTGGAATCGGTCCTTCTCCACAATCTTCCTCAGGGTCCGGTCACCTCTTCTCGTTGTGCAGCGTTTTTTGCCACACTTTTTCCTTCGCACAGACTTCCCACCGTTCAGAAATTTCTTTCTGTGTCTTACCCTCTCGCTTGAGGGTGTCAATCATGGCCTTCTGGACAGCAGTCAGGTCGGCAGTCTTACCCATGATTGCGGTTTTGAGTAATGAACCAGGCTGGGAGTTTTTAAAAGCCTCAGGAATCTTTTGCAGGTGTTTAGAGTTAATTAGTTGATTCAGATGATTAGGTTAATAGCTCGTTTAGAGAACCTTTTCATGAAATGCTAAATTTTTTGAGATAGGAATTTGGGTTTTCATGAGCTGTATGCCAAAATCATCAGTATTAAAACAATAAAAGACCTGAAATATTTCAGTTGGTGTGCAACGAATCTAAAATATATGAAAGTTGAATTTTTATCATTACATTATGGAAAATAATGAACTTTTATCACAATATGCTAATTTTTTGAGAAGGAACTGTATATGTATACATCTTATAAATCTATATAGCTCATAAAAATATTGTTTTGAAAATGTCATATTTCACTAAAACATTATTAAATATATATTTTGCACAAATTATGAGTATTGTCATAATAACAATTGTGTCTGTGATAATCATAATAATCGTTTCTGTGATTTTAGCTCCAAATTTTATATATAATAGCCACAAATAAATAAATAAATAAACATATATTCATATATTGTAATGTTGCAATATCCCTTAACAGCATCCGGTAGGTACAAACCATTTCTAACACTCAGACAGCAGAATTTTTGTCAAACTATGGTGCTAAACCTTTCTTGCTTTCCATTATTTATTCCTTACTGTAAAAGATCCAATGCATTTCCCCCCTGTCCTTCTGGGGAAAATGCAGTGAGTGTACAATGGATGGAAAGGATAATGCATTTACCTCTGCAGTGCTTGTATCTTCTCTGCTGTGATTCCCTGAACAATCTTCTCCAGCACATCTGTGTCTGCACTTGGCTCTACCTTCACTTGCTCCTTGCTGAAGGCGTATCGTCCAATGAGCAGCCCCAGAGCAAACACTCCCACCCCCGCTAACAAGTATTTGGCAAGGCACGTCCCGTTCCGTCTCTGGCCCTTAGGTACCGACCGGCTGAAACGAGAAACGTAATTAGGGTCCTCCTGGAGACGCTCGAAACGTCCGTGGGGGGAGACGGAGGGTTGAATTGGCTCCAAGTCTGGGTCCATGCCTCCACCAGAAGAGCTGCTCACAGGTTGATGCTCCATACACTCCAGCTGGAAGCGGTCCAGACCTGGTTCCTCCAGCTCCTTCTCCATGTCCCATTCAAGTTCCAGTGAAGCTGTGTGAAGCTCCTCGTTCTCCAGATCTCGCACACGGTGAGAACCATGGCCAGCACGCACTTTCCTATACGCCATGTCCGTTACTGTAAAAACACACACAGCAAAAAATATATATATTCTAAAAATACATTTTCACTTTATTTCAGTGAATATCTTAAATTTAATAACTTAAATTCATCTACTAGAGCTGCAGTAACTATTTAATAAAATTGATAATGAAAATAATCGACAATGATTATCAAGTAATCACGCCTGCACAGTATGCAAAAATGTTAATACATTTGTTTTCAGAATTATTTAATGAAAGAAAGCAAGCATTTATTTGACTTTTTTAATGTAAGAAGAGTCTTTGCTGTCATCGATTTAAGGCATCTCACTATATATATATATATATATATATATATATATATATATATATATATATATATATATACACGTATTTTGTTTATATAAAAACACAAATACCCCACACTTTCAAAGCACAATAAACTCTCCACTGCCATGGTTGTTATTAGCCAGTGTTTTGTGCCAGTTGGACACACATCACTCTCTACACAGACACCGAACACTCTTAGGGAGAGATGTACAAGCTCACAGTTTGACTGTTGCTGCTAAAAAAAGGTCATTAAGGGTGATGACTTGGTTGGTTCAAATTCATAAAAGAGAAGCCAGTGTCTCAGCATACCATCAAATTTAACTATCCCTTTAACAGACACCGCCATCAAACTCAAAACAGCCCAATCGATAATGACAAAACTCCAAACCGCCCAGAAATTCTAGACCGCACACAGGGCCATTATCCAGTCAAACCGAGTCTCTGAAATAGGTCGCCTTTAAAAAATTACAGAGAGAAATATCTGCTGTCGGCACAGCGAAAGGAGCTGAAGAAACGTTTGATAGTCACACTTAAAATAGTCATTTGGAGGTGGAGAGAAATCTGCTCTGATAGAGGCAAATAACTTTGCAACTACTAAACATTACCATTCGACACACGTTTCATCGAAAATGGTGCCGCCGAGGATTTTGCATCACATTTTGCACATTCACTCTGAGCATTTTCGCTCCTCCTGTCTCTTTATATCATTTGGAGTACAGAATTGTTCTGTTCTCACTCTTTTATAGGAATGAAGGGACGTGAATGATTTTTTATGCTTTCACTTTTAAATAGGTCCCACAGAATATGAGAAGGTGGAAATAATATGCTGTTGTCTCTCAACATTAATCTTCAGTGCCCCACAAAACTTCCATTATTGCGGGCCACCATTCCAGAGGAGCGATCAGCTTCATTTACACTCTGACCCCAGCAATGATATGGGTTGTCAAACTCTCAGGACAGAGCTAACCCTCATCTCCTCTCCACTCCTCCTACACCCGTGCCTTCGGCTCTTTGCTTACGGACTGACAGCTGACGTTCAATCACCAGAAACATCAGTAATTTAATGCCTTTCGACTACTCAACAGAGCCATCAATTAAAGTAGAGGGGAACTCACCATCTTTGGCTTTTCTCCTAGTGATTGATGTTACCGTGAAAATGGGTAAGATGCTTCTTCCCATGCTGTGCTACAACTCTAAATCAGCACCTCATGGGTCAATAACATGATGCTCATTTTCTGAGTGTTAACAAATTTGATCAAACTGATTATAAAAGTGCCATCAATGGCAAAAAAAATAAATAAATAAATAAATAAAATTGCGTGCTTGACAAAGAAAATAATAATAATAATAAAAGAAAAAAAGGTCCGTAAACCGTAGGCTCCGAACATACAAAATAATATAAATATAAATAACAAAATAATACTTCACACAAGGGAAAATTTCGAGCTCACATGCTATTCATCAGCTTTTTCAGTTGTTGTAAATTTCTCTATTAAAATTAATTTTGAAATTTTTGGGGGTCACAATTGTCAGGGTTATTGAACTGTCCTGATGTCATAATGAAGAAAAAAAAATGCACAATTAAAAATAATTTAATATATTCTTGTTACACCGTAAAAAAAAAAAAAAAAAGCAAAAGCAAAAAAGGCAAGATGCAATATTTTAACAAAATTGTGTCTTTTAATATGTGAAATTTTTCATCTGACAAATTAAAGTTATGTTGTGTGACAAATTGTCAAGGTCAAAAAGTCTGTTAAGCATTAAATTCATTAAACATTCGATTAGTCTGTTCTCCCCAAGAACTTTTATGTTTATTAATTAATTATTTGTTTAAATAAATAAATAAAATAAAATAAAATAAATACCTTGTCACCCTGATCTGTTACAATATTTCGGGGCTAAATAATCAATAAGGTGAGTTGATTAACATGTATTCCAGGTCAAATAAAAATGTTAACATTTTTTAATGTCTTTAAATTTAAAAACAGTATATAGGTTTTCCAAAGCTATATGAAACCAACATGAATGCAATAAGTATCTTTCTAAAAACCTTGGAAACATTTTTAAAACAATTTCGAAATTAATTTACAATTTAAATTATATATATATATATATATATATATATATATATATATATATATATATATATATATATTAGTAATATATATATATATTAGTAATATATATATATATATTAGTGGTCAGACCAATGTTTTTTTTTTTTTTTTTTTTTTGCTTACTGCCTGTATGGCCAATATCATTTTATTTATTTTAATTAATATTTAAGAAATTTGAAATAATTTGAAAGTGGATTAAAACATTTTTTTAAGTATTTTTCACAAATAAATATTTAATAAAATATAATATAATTAATTATAATATAATAAATATAATTAAAAAGGAAGTAAACACTGTAACCAACAAGGCACTCCATATTCTGGGAAGTTTGTGTGCATTGGGAATCACATTTTTTTCAAATAAAGCCAAGGTAACACTAGGGTTGGTCAACACTCAGTCAATTCACTAATTTTAACTAAATATCAGAGTGACTGACAGAGATAAGTTACAGTAAAAACAGTATGTGTGGTTTTGTATTAAATATTGTTTTGAATTAAGTCATGACCCAGATCGTGAAATACATTTATTATGAAATGAAAGCATCTGAGGAGCATGTGAATGCTATGTATATTTATTTTAAATATTTTAAATGTTCTTTAACGTTATCCATCTGTGTTTTTTTTTTTTTTTTTTTTTGTGGCTCCTTTTTTTAAGTATCGGTTCAGATATCGGTACTGTTTTAAAAGTATCGATTTGGCACCGCTATCGTAAAAAACCCAATGGATACCCAACCCTAGGTAACACTCATTATACATACAGCACACAGGCAAAATTATATGAATTTGACAGTGGGAAAATGCATAAAGCGTAGCATAATTTGAAATCACAAGTTTAAAGTTTGTTGATAGCACGTCTCCAGTGAAATATTGTGAAGTAAGTATCTCCTGTCCACATTCCATTTGCAAGGACTGACTGTCACGCAGAATACACGTGATAATGCAGGATACAAATGCACACTTTATAAGATCTCACATCTGAATTCGACTAAGTTTGCAAGGTTTGTGAAATTAAATTAGTAATTCAAAGATTTTTTAAAAATGATATACAAGCGTATTTGCTGAATGCTGATGGCAAACGAGAAAGTATTATAATATTTGCCTTTCTATTACTAATAATATTAAATAATTTGTTATAATACTTTTTGTATACATTTTAATTCCTTTGTTTAGCCGTTCTATTTGATTATTAGACAGACTTCTGTCTGTATTAGACAGAACTGTTAATGACAACAGGGAACAAGAGGGAGAATGTGAGCACTGTCACTGTGTGCTCAGGCGCTGCTTAAAAAAGTCCCTAAAAAAGTCCATAAAAGTCCCGCCTTGAACACATCGGCCAAACAGGAAAACTTATCGATGCCAATATTTGAAAAATTCCAAATATCGTCCGATATATCGGCTGACCACAAACATTGTCCTCATTTGTAAGTCGCTTTGGATAAAAGTGTCAGCTAAATGACTAAATGTAAATATACGTACAGTATATCACTTTTCTGATTTGTTATCAATAATACAATGAGTATCGTTGACTAATAATTGCTGACTATAGCCAATGCCCGATCACAAACAGCTGCTGTACGGCTCCGTTGGAAACTGCTTCTTGATGTTTTGTAGTAACACAACTGTCTGGATAATGTGTAGAAAATGTATCAAAGGTAAAGAGAAAGAGAAGCGCTGGGGTGAAATCGCCTCAGTTATAAACGTATCGGGTGAGTGAAGAAAGCTGTTAGCACACTAGCTAACATATGGAAACATCACTGAAATATCAACAATGATCTGCTAAGTGAGATCACGTGAGGCACTGCCTCTGGCATGATAATCTTAGAAATATCTTGTAGTGTGTGATGCGCCAATATTTTCAAATCTTGTAGTGTGTGCATGTTTAAGATTTGAGGAAAGATAATCTGAAAAGTTTCTCCTTATGAGTATGCTGCAACCAGATTTCATAATCGGTTAGGATTTTAAAACTCCTGTAGTGTGAGCCCGGCTTTAAGTTGACAGAGAATGTTCTCATCCAACTTTACAGCTGGATTCCCAAAAGAATCATAACCATGTTATTTTGTTCGAACCCTCATTCTATTTGTTAGAATCTGATTTACGCTAGGACCGACAATATTACTCTGTAAAGTACAACCAGTGGATAGAAAACACCTTGTGTTTCTGGATATATCCCATCAATATTTATGAAACCCGTCAAAACAGCATTTATGTTTCCCTGGAATAGGTATAGACAGGCTGAGCAGATCATGTCTCCCCCATTGGTGGAAGGCCCAGGTACTGCTTGGGGCAGCCGAGAGAGCATGCAGGGGAAAGCAAGAGTAATGGCACCTATCAGAAGATGCCAGAAGTTTCTTGGCCTTACTCCCACAAGAATCCTCCAGCATGGATGGTGTCCTCTCCATAACAACCCCTAATATACCATGGACACCTCATGGATGTCACAAGCTGTTAGACCTACATCAAATTGCCTGTACAGAGCACACTGTACATAGACTTAAAATTATTTGCTGCAGCAGGAGAGAGAAACAGCCAAAAACTGATATATAGGATCTGTCAAATTCGATTTCAAATCAATTCACTATTCAATCAAAATCAATGACAGATTAAGACTATAAAATTATTTTAGATCTGAAATAATGTTTTACACCACTTTATATATGCACATGCAGATAATATTCTCAGAAGTGAAGTATAAATCAAACATGATTATAAATAATATTAAATCATTAATCATACTATTAATGAATGCATTCCCTCTTGTATTCTGGTTCTTGTTTTTGACCTAATTACCAAAACTTTGTAAGATATTAAGGGCTATTTTCAGATGTGTATTTTGACAATTTTTAATTTCTTTTTCACTTATTTATTCTTAAAAGAAGTGATGTTCTCTGAAACAAGCCTTATTATCTTACAGTTTTGCTTCTCAAGTAAATTCATCTTGTTTCATGGAAATGTAGACATTTTTACTGGTCCACAAGACAAAGATACTCATTAAGAATAGGATTTTTTGCAGTGTAATGCTGGCAATTAAAAATAAATAGATTGTATCCGTATTAATTAAACACAACAAAATTAAATGTTATGGTGCAGTGGAAAAAAAGAAGAAGAAAGGAATACAGATGTCTTTGTGCTCATGCTGATTTTCTTGTTCTTTTGTCTTCGCAGGGGGTGAAGATGAGGGAAAGTACAGAAAAACGTACAGGAAATGAGAAGAGAGACATCTCAGTGTTGTCCCGCTTACCTGTCAACACTTCTGACATGACCTTGTCAGTTACCCTAGTTAGAAGGCATAAAACTAGCTGTCAATCATGTCGCACACAGAGCCAACAAGCATAGGTCCAAAATACAGATATCTTCCATCCTTATACAGCACTTCAGATACAAAAAGTTTGGTCATAGAAATATTTTTGAAATCACCATAATTTGCTCAGAGAATCCCCAGATTTCAAATTCTGACAGTTTTATAAGGACGATAGGTTTTACAATGTCAGAGCTGATAGATCTGAATTATGAAGCTTCCCAGAGTTAGACACTAGCTAAACTTACAGAGATGTGTCATCATTACCCTACAGAGATCATTCTGAATTCATACAAGGTGAAACATGACCTAAACCCCAGGCAGAAATAGGCCATGCCACAGAAAGCATCACTGGGCCCAAGACACCATAGAAAAGCACTATTTTCATATGACATATGAATAAAATATGCTTCCTCAGGGATACATGCTACATGTCTCGCAGGTATCATTCACATTAAATTCTAAAATATACAGGCATTTCCAGGAGGTCAGACAAGTCCATAGTGATACAGGGGCAGATGTGTTTTGTTCTCTGAACCGCAAGGTGAATGTTAGGGTTTAAATATTGCTTTACTGGTGACTTCCTCCAGCAATTTCTGTTAAGACAACACTTATGCATGTTTTATGTTTGTCCCGTAAGGGGAAACTGAAAAAGAAGAAGAAAAAAACAAACATTGAGAGAAATTAGGTATTATTTGAAGTACTGAGGGGAATGTTCTAATACATACCAGAACAGACAGCTGACCAAAACAGCTCCTCATGGCAGCTATTCATAAATATTCATAACTAAACTGTGGTTCCAGAACACAAACATTATTATATTTCACATAGACACTTGAAACAGAAAACTGGTGTACATATTTGTACAATTTCAGATATGCAAACACTTTATTGATGTACAAATCTTCTGAGAATAATTAATTATCAGTACAGTTTTTTATGGTATTAATAGTAAATTAGCATAACTAAATATGCTGCATCAATTTATTAAATGCATTTAAAATGTGTACTTGATCTAATTTTATAAACGTTGAATTCCGCTGACTAAAAAAATACACCATTTTCATAAGTGTTTCACTTCAATAAACCATAATCATTGCAGAGATATGATGATAATTAAATTATAGAAAAAGTCCAAGTACTTTACTTACATTAGTTATTTCATTAGAACTGGATTTCATTTATAAACATGCATTTTAATAAGGTCTTAGAAAGTCCAACTTTTAATAATTATTTGCTTGATTAGTTTCCCAGAAAACAACTGCGTTTTATCATTTTATACAATTTAATTAAATGTTAAATGTATTTTTTGGTGTAACTAATGTAGTCAGAATGATTTATTATTTAATTGAATAAAACTTTTAGACATTTCTACATGAAACACTTTTATTATTATTATTATTATTTATTTTATTTTTTTTAGCTTATCTGACAAAACACCTTTCAAACACCCTTGCTTCACTGAACTTGTCCTATAGTTGCAAAAATGTACGTTCCTATATATTTCTACCGGCAGTTGGAGAAATTGTAAACATATAACATAAAATATATATATATATATATATATATATATATATATATATATATATATATATATATTAGCGATGGTAAGATTCACTTATTCACATCGGTGCATCGGCATAAAAGTTAATGATGCGTTGCATTGATTTAAAAAATGTGCATCGGATACAAGTTGGCATTTGTATCGCGATGCATCATTTCATATTTGTTCCAATGCATCGTATTGCATTGAATCACATTGTGTTGAATCAAATCAAAATCAGATCAAACTGCATCGTAATGGGGTGAATCGTATTGCATCGCATCGGTAGCTGTTTTATATGTATCTTTATATTGCATCATTAACTATGCATCAAAATGCATATGGCATCGGCCTCAGTTATGGAGATGCACATCCTTTATATATATATATATATATATATATATATATATATATATATATATATATATATATATATATAACAGTTAGTTCCAGTCCTTGATTCTAATTGGTTAACAGCTGTGTTTTATTTAGGACAAAGCATAGTTATGACCGCTTCACCCAACGGTTCGGTGTATCACTGCGCAACACCCTTAGCAACATAATCAATATAGCGTCAACACTATTACATGTATTATGTATTTCAGCTAAATTAACTGTTTAAATTATGAGCGACCCCTGCTGGAGCAATGTGGCATCATTCACCAAGAAAAAGCCTTCCCCCATCAAAGAAACTCTTCTCATGCGGGAGATACTGTACACTGATGTGCATACTTCTATGTCCTTCAATTTACACTTTAATGTGCTTGCAAACTTGTCTGTTTTAAACTAAAAGATGGAAAACAGATGTCTTCTCATGCTGAGAGATAAGCAGACGTGTGTGTGAAAATATCATATATGGTGTTTAAAAAAATAAATGACAGCAGATGAGAAAAGTTCCTACTCTCTGTTTTTATTGGAGCTCAATCAGATAAGGCATTTTACACCTAGGAACATTGTCTTGCTTTTTACTGTTGCTGTCAGGATCTATTTTTTTAGCAGAAGGACTGCTATCAATACATCAAATTTTGGGTTTAATATTTGTGTTGTGTGGTAACTGTTATATAAAAGTAATTCTCGTTGTGCCTATTGTCCTTCAGCCCTGACTTATTCACAATTCTGCACAGCCTCTCGTACCTTATTGCTTATACAGTATGTGTACTTCTCATATATTTATATTTACGTTAGAGGTGCTGTCAATACTTTTTATATTGTGTTTCACTGTCTAGGAAAATGTGCATGTAAATGTAACATGAATAAACAGAAATAGTAATGGGATCACTCTGAAAAGGTGCAGTCAAAGATAAAACTGTTGCTGTTGCAGTACTCGGTTCACCATTCTTTAAAATGAGGGAAAGCACCAGTGAAACTAATGCTGCCCAGCGGTAAGTCTGTGAATAAGGCATCATTTGTGCATTAAGATCAATACGCACAGGTAAGACGGATACCGAAGCAATGAAGATAAAGCCAAATCAAAAAGACAAATCACTTGTTGCAAAAACACAGCGGCTCCTAAGCATCCAATCAATTACGTTCTCAATGAAGAAGAGGAAACAGACAGGGAGCATTCTTTTGAATGGCTCCAAAGCACAATCAGGGTTATTGAGGACATCTATCACACTAAACTACACACAGAGATATTGTATCTGCCCGTATTGGCTGAAACGCTGGATTGGATACATTTGCTAAAAAGGCAGGCAATCCAGCTTGTACTATTTCAAATGGATTATGGCTAGCACTCAGATCATTAAAGCCAGAATTAGTCTGACAATCGTTCATTAAAATTCTATGAAATGCAGAAAAAGAAGGAGGCACTGTGCAGCTAATGGCGGCTGCAGAAACGAACAAACATCCTGTTTTGTAGGTGTAAATCGATAGCACGGTAAACTGGAGCATAAAGCACAACCTCTATCTAAGACCAGGTGATCCGGAGACTCAAAGTTTTTCCACTTTCTCCCATAGGTCCCTATTATAAACAGAGATTTAAACTGGGAATTTGAGAAGATGTACTTATGGGCTCAGGGTTTTATAGGATATTGTCGACGCCAAGAGTTCCTTGAAAAACAAACCGTAAAAAGCCATTGTTTAGCTAATTAGTATCACAGGGCACAAAAGGAGGAGAGCTGGGTTTTCAAACACCTCATCCGGCTAGGGCCAAGAATTCGCCCTTAGAAATGACAACTTCAAAGAATAGATTAAAAGTATTTAGTCTGTGTTTATCTGGTATGGTGCAATCGCTAAACAGAATAATTTATTAAGGCAAAGAAATGTACAATGTAAACATATGACTAGGGATATGCCGGTATCAAATTTTCATGTGGTGATTAATTGATCATGTTTTACCACGGTATGCGGTATTATCACGGTATTGAAATTAAGTTTTAAAAAAGTGGTCATAATACAGTATATCAGGTTAAATAACTTTTTTCTTATAACAAAAATAACTGAACATTTAATTGCAATAAAGAAATACAAAAAAATATATTTAAAGTTAAAAATTTTACAACGATTAAAGTGTAAAGAACTTTAAAGACCCATAGGTATCACTTTACAATAAGACCTCATTAGTTAACCTTAGTTAATGCATTAACATTCACAATGAGCAATAGTTACATTTGCTACAGAAGTTACTTATCTTTGTTAAAAAATACAAGTCTTAGCTCATGTTAGCTCATTAAATAACACAGTTGCAACTTTCGATTTTAACAATGTGTTATTAAATATTGGTATACCTAAGATTAATGAATGTTCAGAAGAATTTTTCATTGGCAGTTTGTTAACTAATGAACTCTAATGTAAAGTGTTAATGAACAAAAAAGAATCAAAACACTTTCAAACTATATCTAGGACATGTTATAGTCCAGATTAAAATGGAAAAAAAAAATTATGGAAATATATAAATATTATTTTATATTATTTAAATGTTTAGAAAGTAGCAGCTGCTTTTATTTATGGGGTTTCCAGGGTAAGGGCTGCAGTTTCTACAGTTTAGCGCCATCTGCTGTCAGAGAGTGAATGTGCTTTCATTCAGCACGTCTCTCACGTGTTCCTCCATGTGCTTCTCTTACGTGCTTGTTTACATCAGAGTTCACACGGGTCTTTAAAGCAGCATACAAACAGTGTTGTTCATTTTGACCAGTTGATGGGAAAGGTATTCTTAAAATGCATTTCAAATTCTGAATAATTTGTAATATATAATTATTCTCGGTATTTGGAAGTGCCCACGATAACAATATCGTGCATATTCATTACCGCGATATATCGCATTACCGAATACCGGCACAAGTCTACATATGACAGGTCTACAATCAAGTAAAGTGATCTCTGGATGCAAGCAGTACGTCTAGCTGTCAGAGAGCACAAACTGTCATACGCCCCAATTTGCGTAATGACAAACTCAAGCATGTTTGACCAAACAATGAAACGGCGACCTTGAATCCTATTTAATCTGAAGGTCGTATTCCCGGCTCAGTCATCCGCCGAAGAACACACTGCCTCTCACCATGATTTAGAGAGTGTTTGATCTTTGTCATTCATGACAAATTGACACGGGCACATTAAATGGCAAAACATGAACATGAATTGTATCATCTCTGAGGAGAAGCTAGTCCACATATACTGTTTAGTATGTTCAATACCTTCATTAAGTCAATATAAGCCTATAATCAGAATGCACAATAACAAAGTCTGGATGTCTAATTTCGGATCCAACCTGGTTTATCACACAAATTTGGTTCAAATGTAGATTCATATAACCAGAAGGCAAAAATGAAGATGGACAGAAGGGGCTTGCATAGTTTAGCCCATTCCAGTCCAATTCAGCAACTGATATCATCTCTGAATATTTAATGATCATAGACCAGTGATCAAAGAGGACAGCACACGCATAGCCTACATTCCCCAAGGCCTCACATCTTATCAAGGTCCCTTTTTTTTAAAAGTCACTCAGAGCCAAGGAGAGAGTGTCTATATTTAGGAAAAACCATGCCGCTGTTCCTGTGTACGTATATCAGTCATTATCTTCCTATACTGTCACAAACAGAAGTCACCTTTTGGTGCAAATGAGGTCCTTCCTATCTGTAACACACTGATGGATGGACACAGAGTCTGTCAAACATCACTGGCAAACACATACAGAAATAATGAAGGAGCTTTTGATTCAGCAAGACCAACCTCTAGGGTATTTTTTTTTCTTTACAACAAAAAGGTACCATACTCTCTGGCAATCAAGGGCAAAGACAGAAGAAGTACGCACACACACAACGAACATGACACACAGGCTGTTGACTCTGCTGTGATGTGTTGGGAAGGTGTAATTGGCCGTCATCTCATGGCGCTCACTGGTGACTGGAGTTTCAGGGGTCTGATGAAGAGATCGGGTGAGCTCATGTGTCTTCTAGTCAGAGCATACAGTACATGTCCCAGAATTGTCTGAGGCTAACCAGAGGAGGCGAGACAGCCCGGCCCAACTCAATGTCTTTCAAACATCTTTAAAGCTTTATGCCCATTTCTTTTATTTATTTTCTTTTAATTATGTAAATAAATGTACTTAAACACAGCTACTTGCAAAATAATCATCTGGACATGAAATATTGATTTGAGGTCAAAAGATTTTATTTTCGTTCAAATCCGTTTTTTACATTTAAATTTTTCTGGATGAGTTAATTAGGGCAGCTGTTACCTAAAGGTTAGAGAGTCTGACTTGTAACCCGAAGGTTGCAGGTTCGAGTCTCAGTGCCGGCAGTTGAGTTGTAGGTGGAGGGAGTAAATACCCATGGCTGAAGTGCCCTTGAGCAAGGCACTGAACCCCCAATTTGTCCCCGAGTGCTGGAGCAAAATGGCTGCCCACTACTCCGGGTGTGTGTTCACGTTGTGCGTGTGTGTGTGTTGCTTACTCACTGCTGTGTGTGTGCACTTGAATGGGTTAAATGCAGAGCACCAGTTCCGAGTATGGGTTACCATACTTGGCATATGTCACGACTTTCACTTTTTTTTAAAATTACTTAATTACTAAATATTTAATTAACAGTTTAGCACTTCTTGTGCAAAAATATTTTGCCACTCCCTGCCATACTTGACCAGTCAGAATAAAATATTTTGGAAAACTATATGCTCAAAAAGGGAAAAAAAAGTTACATTTTACCTTTAGGTGCAAAACAGCTGGCCATTGGGGCAGTACACTTAAAGTTACACTTGCTATACTCTTTAATGTTCTAAAATGTATCTGAGACCAGACTCAAGCCTAAGTCTAAACATATTTTCATGTTCTTGTCAAAGTATTGGGCACATATAGATCCAATCTTGACCCTGGATCTGCTCTCTGCTATCATGCCATGGCCCATGACTGCAGCGGTTTATGTAACACTGATGCAAAAAATAAAATCAAAAAATGGTATCGTTAACCCCAAAGGAAAGCATACTTACTCTGTCCGAATTGTTTAGATGCTATTCATGTCTCTGTCTCGACTCTGACTCAGCCTACTCAGGTACTGACTGCAATGCTGATTTGTGCCTTATCTCTCTCTCAAGGTTGATATTAGTACTTTAGTGATGGTTTGAAGTGTGCCATTTCAAATGTTCCAACAGTAGTACAACACAGCATTTGCTCCGAAAATTCCTTTCGAGAGTTGCATTTTAACCCCAGGAGATGCAAACCTATCACTAAAAAAGCTTCTACTTAAATAGACTGAACGGTTTATTTATATTTTGAGAATGTAGTCTTAAATATGTTCAAGGCCATTTGGCAATGTGAGGAGGCTGGCGTCCCTGGCCATCTGGTTAGTGGGCACCCTCCCCTGACCCCTCCTACTCTTGCCCCGCGTTACAGACCCCCGCATTTCAATCCACTTCAGTGCTCCAGCTACCTGGCAGCCATCTCCCTCAGACCTTGCCAACAGATGGCTCTGCAGCAGGTAATAATGACCCAAGACAAACTCTTAAATTGATTAAGCCATCGTTAGGGCATAAATACAAAGTATCGGCCCTGCAGAGTGGAAAGATGGCTCAGAGTCAACAGGCACTCACATCAGAGGCAGATACTGATTCTGAAGTGCACAAAATCATGGAGTGGGTGGGGGGACAAAGGAAGATGAATGCAGACTGATTGACCTAGCTGAGTAACCCAGTAAGGGAATAATTAGTAACCCTAATCAAAATTCTAAACTTCCGGGGGAAAAATAAAAGTGGCCCCCTGAATAACCAATAAGTTCCTCTTGCCACTCAGCGAGTTTCTACTTGGTTACAAATCTGGGCTTGTAGCCAAAGGTTTATTAGTTTGAACCCAACAAGGAGCAACCCAAGGTTTCTCCAGGGGACTGAACTGTAAGTTACTTTGGGGGAAAAGTCAGTTACCATGACCATTTCAGGGATGTCCAATCCTGCTCCTGGAGTGCCACTATGTATCCTCTAGAAATTAGCTCCTATCCTAAGTAAACACACTGGAACCAGCAAGGTCTTCAGACTATTCTGCAAGACACTGGTTTTCAAGGAACAGGATTGGACACCCCTGGACTACTTGGAGCTAGCAAAAGACTGGTTTAGTTGCTGCAAAGCAACCAAATGACCACTATTCTCACACCAATTCCTAGCAAAGAGGCTCACTTTCTGAAAAAAATCACTTTAAAACTAGGCATACAGCTCTCCACTCCAAAGAATCGTCAATAGGATTCTGCATTTGCATAACTACTCTGTATTACGAAACAATGACAAATACTTTGTGGTATGAGAGGGCCCTGTATGGAACAGACAGCTTTTCTTTATCACTCCTCTGAAGCCTCTCGTGTCACAGCTCTCTCACTATTCATACTCTTAGAGATTGAGAATGATACAGGACACGGTCATATTTCAGAGCACTAAACATGTCTTTAATCAAGGGGAGAGTCCTTGTGCTTGGAAAGCCATGATTTGAAGCTCCAGTGTCAGGTGCAGTGAGAGCTGATAGCTCCTCTCTGGGTGAAGAGTGTTGGATCATTTAGAGAAATCTATATTCTCTGGCCATTCATTTTGCTGCAGGAATAAAGCATTTCCCCAGAGGGAGAGAGAGAGAGCTCTCTCAGCAAATAGTCCCCTTGCAGCCACTACCTGCGTACGAACCACCTTGAAGTATTTATCTCATCCTAAAGGAAATGTTTGCATGGGTGTCATACGGAACCTGACAACATAACCTTTAACACATATTTATTTTCCACCTAGAAAATATTTGCTAGTCTAGTGAAAATTTTTTAATTTTAAGTTGTGCTGGTCAACATGGCTTTTTGGACGTATACTGACACCTAGTGCTGTGGATGTAGCATCATGCAAATCCAATTGCTTTCAAATGGCTTTGTACTGTAGATATCCGCTATGTGCAACTAGCCAAAATTAATCTAAATAGCCGTCCTCACGAGGAGAACCACTCCATGTAAAATAAAAACTTCCATTAGGCTGCTGATCTGATTCAACTGTTGAATGCATATGATTTTAAAAATATTTGTCAAAATTGATATTATTTTTGTCACTGTTGCTTACTGTGAGGAAGCGAAGGTGTGCAGAGACTAAGAAGATTCATGGATAACAGACTTTAATAAACATCCAAGGGTTACTCAGGGTAGGCAGGAACACACGTAGCATATCAGCAGACAAACAAAACCGGACAAGGAAACATAGGGCAAACAACACTTCAAATACAGGACTAAATGAGGGTAATAGACAAGACACATCTGAATCAAATGACTAATCAACAAGAGGGAGAAACTGGGTCACGGGGAGAACATGGGAGAAAACACAATAAAACAGGTCCATATCCAATTGTAATGTAAAATGTTTTTTGGTAAGGACAAAATTACTGAGTGAACCTTTCGAAAGAAAATAGAAAACTCAAAAAGGCATTTCCTGAAGATATAAAAAGCTTTTTGTGAGTATCTTTTGAGAAAATCTCTTATTGCCTTCAACCCTGAGCAGAGGGATGTTCTCCTGTCTGTTCCAAGGTTCTCTTTGAAATGCAGTGGTAGGGGTCATCTCAAGTGGCCTTTCCCACTACAGACTCTGTGTCTGTAAAATACAGCTTCTTATTTTACTTCGACTTTCACTAACTACAAAACTTTGTGTCTTGGCGAGATTCTCACTTTCACACTAGAAATATTCAACAACAATAACAACAAAAAATAAGCGAGGCACCATATCCTCTTTATTAATTAATCCTGACAAACACTTAATCTCTATCTTTTTTCTTAATTCCCCCAAGGTCTAAACACGATACTGGGGTGGCAATGAACCCATGTTGTGCAAATGAAAGACGGCAGTGGGAATAAAGAGCTGCCATGGGGCTCCACTGACCTTGCGTTTATTCAGAAGTACATAATGCAATAATCACCTCCACACATGTGATAGATTTTAGCCACCTCGCTCCATTAATCATCAGCCGCGGATGGGAATAAATTGAATTAGCACTACGAAAAGCTCACTTCTCTTAACTGTATGCAATAAAAAACAATTAGTGCGTTTGAAAATGAGCTTGAATCTAATACAGTTGATTAACAGATTAATAAATATTTGATCTCAGCAACCAATTTCTACTTGTTTGATGCATCAACGCAGCTGTTTTATAATAACCTCTATGCTGTGATTAATGTGGATGTGATGAATAACAGCTTTTATATTGTTCTAATGTACAGTTATGGTGTAATTAGAGATTACTTGTGACTAATTCTAAAAATATTATAGCATGAAATAAAATTTCTGTCCTATAAAATAGGTGCAGACATAAGGGCATTATTGTTGAGTAAAATACAGTACGAGAGTTCAAAGGTAATCACATAAGACACAAGATAAATGAGACACAAGAACAACAGCCATAATTACTTGGTAATTATTAAATAATAATTACAAAAACAAAGTGTAAAATCTTTGGTTGTAAACATGAAATGGACATCACCTAAAAGTGTTTATATCCTTTCAGAACCCAAAGCTTTTGCATTTGAAAATAGAGAGCATCCGTCTCAATGAGCTGTGAACATAGAGAGAAAACCATAGTATTTAATTTCATGGCTCCTTAACTTTCATACAGTTAATTTTTCCAGCACCTTGCCATGTATATTCCTACTCTTTGTGTGGAATTTCAAAAGAAATTATGAGAAATTTAAGGCACAGCAAGACACAACAAGTTCATTCTGCAGCAGACAAGAATAGTGGGATTTGGTTCTTTGAGCATAAATTTACATCACAATATAATCCCTCAAACTGTCAATGGGAAAAATGACTAATAAATAATGAATTAAAATGACTTATGCCCAAACCAAGGCCTCCAAAGAGTGAAAAAACAAAGTAATCTATGCTGCAGTACATGAGGTGGGACAAATGCAATGAACAGTGGGCTTCACTGCTAATGTTTTGCAGTGTAGAGTTTAGGTTAGTCAAATTTTCTCTGAATCTGGTACCAAGATGGCTGCAGATTGCTTAATCTATTTGTGATCATATCATCACAAGTGGAACAAAGTTGGAACTGCAAGCTGTACATTTTCAGGTGTTATAATGAGATCCCAGATGCAGAAATTTTTTCAGCAGGAGAAAGAAATGACCGTACTCTAAAGACCGTTTCAGCGAGAAAATGAAAGAAAAAGGAACCTATAAAGAAGGCACAGATGATAATAAAAGCAATAAATACCACAGTCATGCACACTATATCTTCCAGCCACAACCCACATGCATTACTGAGTTCAATCTTTGGATATTAAAATGTTTTGCAGATGGTCAGTTGAGCTTTTACTCTCTTCTGTCAGCCATACCAATCAGAGCATGTCAATTTCTCCATAAAGAAATTCAAATAAGACCTGATGACAGTTATAACTTTATTTGTTTGAGAGCATTCAATTCAAAAAGCATTTCAATATATATATACTGTTCCAAACCTGTAAGACCTTTTTTGATGAAATCCGAGAGCATTTTCACCCTGCATAGACAGCAATGCAACTGGCACATTCAAGGTCCAGAAATGTAGTAAGGACATTGCTAAAATAGTCCATGTGACGTCAGTGGTTCAACCTTAATTTTATGAAACTACAAGAATACTTTTTGTGCGCAAAGAAAAACAACAGTCGAACCTAAAGAAGAAAAGTATAAATAGGTAGCAGCAAGCAAAAATCTAAACAACAGAAATTGGAACAAAATATTAAGCAAACACATGTGCACTACCACCTTCTCTGTTGCTTCAAGTCCAAATACTGCAAAAGAAGCATACATGTTCTATGTAGAGGACAGTCTAGAAATTGTGGATCTATATACATGGGAAAAAAGCCTTCTAGAATGTACTTTTGAAGGTAATCTAAGTTAGTCTCAAAAGAGGTGCTGTGGTCGCAGGAGGGGGGCTTATACAATGGTTAGCTATCACCAGGCTGCAATGCTCAAATGGGTCACTGAAAGAGACCAGAGCTCAGCGTGGCAGCAGTAGGAGGTGTACATGCCAGTCGACAGCAAAAAGGCCAGCGTATACTGTACTGCAGCGCTGCGGTCTGGGGGTAGATTGCGATCTGAGGTGTACGCCCCAGGTATGGGAAAAGTGGAGCATGATGTTTATAATACCTGACTGAAGCAGCCGTGGCTAAGAGACTTTCACGGTTGTCTGCCTACAGCTGAGACCTCATGTCTGATATTCAACCACGGCCTGATGCTGAGAAGTTGAGAAGTTAAAAAAAATAAATAAAAAAGGCTGGCTGGCTGGCTGGCTGACTTAAAGGGATAGTCTTGAAATGACTTTCATTGCATGGGCCAAAACAGGATTTTCTACTGTTTTACACAGAACAAAGTGAGTCATACTGGCTTGGATCCATGGTTTGTAGCCAGCTATAAGATCACCGAGGTCTGGACCTGTACATTTAAAAACAAAATTTGCTCTCTAAATGACTAATCTGCTGTTTAAAACTCCTCATATAAGTGTCTGTATGTATAATTAAGTTTAGACAGTTTGCAAGAATGTTTAGCGTCCTTGGTATGAAAATGATCTCTGCGAGATGCTGCCAGAGTGAACGAGGCTTCTGACTAGTGAGTAAGCATTTTTGGACTGGTCTTTTCTACTTAATTTGACACTTTAGAAAGTAAAAAAAAAAAAAAAAAAAAAAAAAAAAAAAAAAAAAAAAAAAAAGAAAGAAAAAAGGAAGTTACAGTTTAGGGTTAGCAATATCTTCATCTTATCTTATTTACAAAATATTTGAACTAATTTCAATTAAGCTTTTTAATTGATTTTTCAGGGGGTTTTTTTCACGTTTTCATAGAAATATCTCGCAACACTGCAATGATTGCTGGATCCCACAGTCAGTAAGGCAAAAAAAAAAATATTATTTGTCAGAAACTTAATCAACACTATCAAAACATAAGTGGGATATAACACTAGTGCAGAGATCTGTAGAACAAGTGGGTTACAGAATGAAAAAAAATAAATAAAAATGCAACTAGCCATGAAGAAGTCTATGCTATTTCATTGAGTATTGTAGTAAGATTTTCATAAAGTCATGCTCCCGATTAACAACATTCATAAGAGCACTAGATAAAATTATTATCTATATAGCAAAGGTTATTCATGAAAACTATAACTGTAATAGGCCTATGTATTGTTGCATGAATAATAAACAACTTATAAAATGATACACCCCTAACCTATAGTAATGGTGCAATATGATATAATTTAACAATGCCCATTCCTCCAAAACAGAGAAAACATCTTTCACAAACATCTACATGTCTGTCTCTTTTAAAGTGTTTAGCGTAGCCTACATAATGAGTTGTATGTGGGGTTATCATAGCATAATTCTTAACCCCACCCCAGACCTATGGCCATGTTTGGAACTACATGAAGCTGAAAAATTGATGCTAGAGTTTTCATTTTAAGATGACAAATCCTTTTAACAGATTAGTTTTTAGACAATTTTTGTCTTTTGTGGTTTGGATGATATTTTTATGCTTTCTGAAAAGTGTCAAACGTCTACAAAAACCAAATATATCTTGCGATACCTACAGCTCTGTGTTATCAGATAAACATCTTGAAGTCCTATATCTCATTCCTTAGGTCTAGTAGTGGCATGTACTTGACATTTAGTGGTGATAAGTCAAGTGCAGCATTTACGAGAGCTCAAAAAGTTGATCTAACCGGCTTCCATGGTGGTTCATGTCTTGTAATACAGCCGCCATTAAATACACGTTATTAATCACGCATCAACACTACACTCTGTTTATTACCAGTCACGAACAAATATCTTGGCACCTCCACTGTTGTGATTTAAATATTCCCCTTATTAACTTTATAGACAAAAGTAATTGCTCACTTGACAGAGTTTTGCTGACTCATGCAGAAGACAGGGACCACTGGTTCACACCAGGGAACTCCTAACTGCAAACAATCAATTAACTGTCCAGGGGATGTGAAGAGAACTGGAGGGAAAGATGGGCTGTTTGAGAATACTTTTCCCTTTTGGTGTATCTGCCTGTTACTGGAGTTGTTTTTAAAGAGCAAGACCTAAAATTATGTGTAGGAAATTCAATTAAAATATATTGTATGTTCATTGGAGATTTTAACTAGAAATCTAAAAAGGTGTAAATATACACTGAAGATTGAACAAATAAAAGATTGATAGGAAAATGAATGAGTGTGGCATATACAAGCAAGCGTGTTCATGAAGATAATATAATTCATGGTCCAGCATACAAACGGCAAATAAAAAAATAAATAAAAAAATCATGTTCAAGGACAGACAGTAATTTAATGTTGAGCAGAAGAGGCTATTTACACAGAATGGCATTTTGTATTTAAAAAGCTGAAGACGCACGTCAGTAAAATGAAAAGCATTTTTAAGAAGCTTTTCTGAACTTGAGTGTCACACAAGATGTGAGATGCAAGCACGGTGTTTAAAAAAGTCTAGTGTGTGTTTACTTAGAAAAACAATAAAAAACCAGCACAGTGAAATGCAAAAGTGTTCCGTGTGAATGTCAAGAACTTGATTAGTCTTGAATTAAATTAACTTGACCTTCAGAACTGGATTAGTCCTGTTACTTACTTTTTTTTTTTACTTTTGTCTATAAAGTTAATAAGGGGAATATTTAACGGGAACATACAGTATTTCCCCCATATTGGCTTCCCTACATTGGCTTCCGGTCCGTTTTAAAATTTAGAATGCTTGCTTATAAATCCTGAAATGGCCCCAACTTCATCCACTTTTAAAACTAGTTTTAAAACACATTTTTATTCTTTAGCATTTACTTCAGTTTGAGAGCTGTGGTTTTTCTTTTTGTCTTTGCTGTTTATTTTTATTTCTTAATTAATTTTTAACTGTAATGTTCTAGAAATAAACTAAACTTGAAACTTTCTGAATATTTAATCAAATTTACTCAGTCTTTCCTAGTCTTCCCAAAGGAGGTCTGTAATATCTGAAGAAAGCTAACCGTTAGCATCTTTGGTAGCATCTCAATGACAGTTGCTCATTGGGTGAAACTTAAAAATTTAAAGGTGCCATAGAATGCATTGATACAATATTTAAACTGTTCTCTGATGTCCCCAGGGTGTGTATGTGAAGTTTTATCTCAAAATACCCAACAAATAAGTGCGCCGTTTTATGTTTGTCCCTTTAAATGCAAATGACCTGGTGCTCCCGCCTCCCTTTTCAGAAGATGACAGAGCTTCAAGAGCTCATGCTCCGGCATACCGGTGTTACAGTTTAACTGGTGGTGACTGTGTTACTGACTTCACATTGCTTCCAAATGCAAATTTTAACTACCACATTACAATTTAAAATGATTAGCACAAACATATACTGTAGGACTTTTCCATTTTTTCAGGAACATTTCCTTCTAAAAGAAATTTAACCACCGTGTCCTTAGCAATCTATGGAGACTCCTTTGTTCATTGGTGCATCCCAACACACAAGGTGTTGTCATGGCTCTTTGGTGCTGACATTGTATCTCCAGCTGCTACAACAAGAAAACAGTAATAGCGGACTGCTGCTTCTCACTCAGGGCTGTGTCTATCCTAATAGAGCAAAGACTGTCACAAACGAGTGGGACCTTCACAAGTATGACGTCATAGTAGTGAGAAATCTGGAACCGCTCATTTGGAGAGACTGTTTATGATTTATGGGGATTATAAAACAATGAGTTGGTGGATTTTAACCATTAAAGGCTGGTTGTTTTCACACACTGTGGCCACACAACTGTGTTCAAGCACAACGGTTTTCAGCATGGATACAAAGATAGGTATTTTTTTTAATTTTTTTTTTAAACAGGGAATCAGCATATCAGAATTATTTAAACAGACCATTCACCTGGCAGCCATCAGTCACTGTTAAACTCCACTGACTTTATTCACAGAAGACTACCTGCACCAAAAGACACAATACAGCAAGACTGAGACCTCTCTTCAGCGAATACGGTGGAATAATGAGCGGTCTGTAGCATTTGATGGCTGTGAGAAACGTTGTGAGGCTGGAGCTGTTGATAGATGATGCGTGTGAAAGGGAAGTGTTGCTGCAGCTAAACAAAGACACTGTTGCTAAGTTCTGTTTCATGTTAACGTGTTACCTATGAGGCACTGGAGTCTGTCAGGAGATTATTATAAGTGTTAGAGAGTGTCACTTTGGCTATGTTCACACTGTCAGTGTTTGGGACTGACAAGCGTATTTGCTAACAGATGCGAGTCAGATGTGAATTGTCCCATTCATACAGCAACATACAGAAGTGAACTGAATTGTCAATGACAGTGTTTTTGTCATACAAATCTATTAAATTCTTTAAAAGTGCATGAAAAAAAGGCATTTCATACATGCAATGATTTGAAATGATACTTCATTTTTATGTTTTGAGTGAGGGTGGACATAAAAAAAATGAATGATATCATAACGAAGAAAATAAATAAATAATTGACAAGAAAACCTTAAGTGTTTGGATATGACCTATCATTATTAATATTTTTTAGAAGGAAAAAATTGTTAATTATTGTCCACCAATTCAATCATCTGTTGTAACCAACATTCAGAAATATGAAAAAAAAGGAAATTATGTCACACAGCAGACCCCTGTAGACCCTAAAAATTCAGTAATCGTCAGTCAAAAAAGTATCAAAGCAAGGTTGACTACTTCAGATGTGACTCCTCAAAAGTTTGTATGATATTTATGAATTTACAACAGTACTACCCAATGAGCCACCATTCCAACCTGAATTATTCATAATATTTGTAAATAAACAATTAAATCTGCTAAAATTCATATGTGTAAATAAAGGAATAAACACGATTTACCTTGTAAAATACATTTAAAAAAATTGATTTCGAAAACAATGACTGAGATATGCAAAACCACATATTTCGACTCATTAAATATAAACTATTCTAGAAAGAAATATAAAATCCATATTAAACAAACATTAATACAAAGTGTACATTTCTAAAAACTTAGAACATGTGTTTTAAACTACATTTGAAAAGATTTCTCTGGTTCTTTATCCTGGACACAAACGTCATTAACCCATAAATAAATAACTGAAGTCAAGTAAATATAAAAGATGGCTATTTCGGCTAGATAAACTTTTTTTTTTTTTTTTTTTTTTTTTATATATAAATTTAAAAAAAAAAAAAAAAATATATATATATATATATATATATATATATATATATATATATATATAATATCGCCCTCCTACTGATATATATATATTTTTTTTTTTTAATGGTCTCTTAGGCCCTATAATCTTTTAGTCTGCATGCCACAAATTCAGTTTGACCCAAACAGATTCAGCCATCTTTTTATTTACCATTTTCTCCACAGTTTTAACGTTCAACCTAGAGCTTCAAAAATCCAACCAGAGCTTCTGTTGATCAAACAAAGCCAAAAAAAAAAAAAAAAAACCCCACAAGCACAAGTGTTTAGGGAAGGTAAGTGATGTTGACTGGAAACAAATACCTTATCGGGAACTGAATTCATCCATCATGATGGGCAGACAATACACAATGGGACACTACTGAGACAACAAAATTATGCGGAAGGAAAAACAGGCCAAACTGAGAAAGAGACAGACAGAGGACAAACGCAATCCTGCTTTAAATCAATATAAGACGTCACTGAAGTAAGGAGCAGAGAAAGGAGAAAGTGTTTATGAAATGGCTCAGGAAGAAAGTGTTTTGGGGGATGAGGGGATGGGGGGGGGGTGGTTGGATCAGATCTTTTCTAGCTTTAATATTTCACTGTGCTGATAAGGAACCTGTCATATCTCCTTTTCTGCCTTTCAGCAGCTGTTGCCATGACAATGGGTAGACGGCGTAGCCATTAGCCTTTTGTGTGTGTGTGTGTGTGTTTTTGTGGTGTTTTAGAAATGTTGTGTGTGGAAGAGAATGTGATATGTGTGATATGTGGGGGTGTGATATAAATTTTTGTGTGTGATGAAAATGGATATAGAGGGGGGAAATTTTATATTTGGGATGAAGCTCACATCAAATAACATATTCCAGTATCTCACTTACTTCCTAGACAAATGTTCTGTCTGGCTATAAAAACAAGTCCATATTCTTAATTTCATGCCAATATTTCATAACCACAATCTTCAAAAATCACATTAGCTCTATTGGCTGTGTTTTATAAAGCAGAAGATAATAGTTTAATATCCTACTTAGAAGATATAAAGAGTTAAAGAAATACCTGAAAGAAGTCGTCTTCAAAATCTCAGGCGTTATTCTGCAAATCACACGCTGTTCTTTTAAAGGAATATTCAAAACAAATGAAGCTCAGTCAACAGAATTATTAAACAAAATTAAACAAAAAAAATATTAGATTTACTGAAAAAAAAAAACAACAACCTTAAATTGATCTTAAATAATACAGAAAAAATTTACCTGTTGTACTCTCACATCAAAATCCACCAGCATATTTGTGTAGAACTGCTTTGGTCTGTTTTCACTCGTAAAAGGTAGTAAAGGTTTGAGTCTTAATGATGGATTTGTTTCTTACAAACACACAACTTTTTGTTTCACAAGATTTAACTGATGGACTTGAGTCATGTGCATTATTTACTGTGATGTTTTTATCAGCTGTTTGGACTCTCTTTCTGACGGCACCCATTTACTGCAGAGGATCCATTGGTGAGCAAGTGATGTCATGCTACATTTCTCCAAATCAGTTCCAATGAAGATAAGATGTTTTGTAGGTATTGTGTGGAGTGTGGGTTGGTGAGATTTTGATTTTTTTTTTAATTTTTTTATTTTTGATGGGTGTGTTTTTCATTTAACTTCTATTGAACCCAAAATATACTGTAAGTGTCAGGATAACCCTAAAAGTGTTATGACAAAGTTTCATTTGGCCCAAAATTAAACTTCACTGAAGGCATTTTTGTCCTGCATACAGGGCCAGTGGTAACACATTTGATACTGTACTTTTTTCATATGGGAAACCTTTAGCACTTAAATCATTATTACCATGCCTCCGGCTGGCTGCACAATAGACTTGACCTTGAGTCAGATGCTTTAATCGCATGCAGTTATTTTTTCTCACACCTGCTGGAACCTATTCAATAATTTTGTAAGCAATATAATTATTGCCAAATCTCGCAAGGAATCGATTCTCTTTGCTGCACTAAGCCACAAAACTTCACCGTGCAGATAAAGAAAGCTCTTAACTCTGAGTCAAGTGTGAAGTCAAGGATAGCAAAAAGGAGTGGACAGATCTGAGGGAAGGGGAATCACTTCATTCATTATGTAGACCATCTTTCCTTCCGAACACAGAAGAGCAATCCCTAGTAGCATTCATACATTAGCAAAAAGGGAATTCTCGGTCCTACCATTGGGTTCTATAAAGTATTGTGGTCTCAAATGGTGGGCCACAGCCCACAATAGGAACGCAGGTCTGTTTTGATAAGTCAACAGCGTAAAAACAATGCTAAATACAAATAATTAGGGCTGTCAGTCGATTAAAATATTTAATCGCGATTAATCACATGATAGTCACGAGTTAACTTGTGATTAATCACAACTTCATCGCACATTTGTATCTGTTCTAAATGTACCTTAAATTAGTAATTTTCAAGTTTTTAAAAAACTCTAATCAACATGGGCATGGACAAATATTGATGCTTATTGAAAATGTATGTTTATTATTAGTGAAACCATACTCAACATAGAGCATGAAGACTAAACATGTTTCAAAGGTAATAGATGTTTTTCAAATAACTTGTTCATGTCTATGAGACACATGAAAAAAAAAAGAATAAACAAATACAAGGTTCCCATAACTTCTCTTTCTTTGCACTGAGCAATTTACTTACAAAAGCCTGTTTGCATTATTTGCAGGACAGGGCAGCTCGCTTCTTCTGAACATGCAAAATGTACATTTATTATTACATTTGTTTGCCTCTCTGTGTCCACATACTGTAATTTGATGCAGCCAAATTCTCTATAAAACTGTTTTCATTGTTATATTTTACTGTTTCTGTTGTCAGATAACCAAATTAATATGAAATAGTGACTGAAACGTGACCCGTTAAGACTACATAACAGCTCTTTCTTCCAAGATGTTAATCTGCACAAAAATCCTAATTTATAATCGAGCCATCATCTGAAGAAATCAAATACACATAAGATAAAGACAATAGCTGTGCTGTGATTTTGGCTATACTTGCATGTAAAAAATAGAGAAGCATCATAATATCTGAAGTCAGTAACTAAAAATAATGTGCTCTTACTATAAATATAAAAACACTTAATACTCAAATAAATAAATATAAATAAAGCTATTATTTAATGACAAAAAATTCATCCTCAAAACACAAAGATATTTTGTTGAGCATTTTGGGTTGCCAATTTATATTGAATGTAAACTCTAGGCCCTAAAGCTGTACTATACAAGAATCACTGCTGTAAAACATTATGTTCAATCCCAGTCCACTTTCTTTTCATCTATAGGCCTTAAGCTTAACATCATTTACACAAATAGGACATGTTCCTGGATCAACCACTTCTGTTGTAGAACAGCTTTTCATGACTGGCTATGACTGGATGACAACAACAATATTTCAGGGATGATACTGTACATAACGCTGATCCAGGAACAAGTTCTTCTTGTGTAAATCACATTATTCTACCACTTAACCAAAAAGAATGCAGACCTGCAGTGACGCATTGCCACATGAAGTAAATCTCAATAGTTCTGATTGTTATTTACTCTAAATCTTAACATTAGTGTATTATTGCCTCTAGAGACAAATCGACTAAAGTACTTTACAAAAGAGGAAACAGCAGTTACCCTTCAGCAATCTGAGTTGGCTAGATTACCGCTGCTAATCTGAATTGACGGGTTGTCGACACCTGTGTTTAGCACATTGCTGCCTTGCTAATGCATATTTTTGCATTGATTCCAATTTGTTTAAATTATATGCCAGAAGATCAACAGTTACCATATAAGATTCCCATGCACGATAAATACTAAGCAGTGCTTGGGATCTTGATGCATTGCAAAAACTACTTATTAACATGTGAACTGTATGCTTTGTGTCAATCATCTTATTCCACTCGTCTGTGTTTTTAACCTACTTTAGCGGTTTTATTACTCACTATCATTATATGCAGTTAGAAAGAGAGTTTGACATGTTTATGGTGTGTGGATGTGTTTGTGTGTTTCAAAGCATTTTTGCGAACGCTTTATGACATGACACAGTATACGGCAACACTGGAGGAACTCAACTCGTTTGCTACTCCAGTGGCCAATGAAGGAGCTCGTTTACTGGAATGATGCTGCATAATTAAGAGAAATCATCAAGTTTGCATGACTTTTCTAATATTTCCCAGTCCATCCTTTAATGATGCAGACCTAATGAGTCCATTAGTCTCCTCTGAGGGGCACGGAAGGGTTTGCCAGATGTTCCTTGACATGAATAAACAGCATCTGCTCTGCCTTAAAGCTTTCTGATCTTTTGGCTAGAATTGGACTGTATTATAATAAACCCCATTCATACCAGAGAGAGAGAGAGAGAGAGAGAGAGAGAGAGAGACATTGAGACAACACTGGATAATTTTTTTTTTCTAAAATAAATGCTAAAGGCATATAGTAGTAATAATAAGAAGAAGAAGAATAATGTGAAGATTTTTTGTGGTTATTATAACAAAAAATATCCACAACAACAAGGCAACAATTAAAACCACAAATCCTTCAACATTTTCTATATTTTTTTACTAATAATAAAAATAATAATAATAATAATTATTATTACTACTGCTATTAGTATTATTCTAAAATGTAATTAATTTTAAATGGTAAAGGCTAGTGGTGGCAATTATTATGAAGACGATTACTACTGTCACTCTTATATAATCAATATTTTAATATATATATATATAAATTTAACTGCAAAGGGTTTTCAGTGGTGCCTATTATTAGTATTATTATTATTATCATAATTTTTACTATATAATACCACAAAGATGAAGACAAAGAAGATTAAGAAGAATCAATATTATAAAATAAAAATAACATTTACATTTAAAAGGTTTTTAGGGGTGGCTATTATTATTAGTAGTAGAGTAGTAGTAGTAGTAGTACTTCTTCTACTACATTAGAGAAATATAGAAGAATTTGTTTAAATACTCCTTAAAATATATTTTCAATCTTCATCCTTGTTTTAAAAAGTGACAAAAAAGTTTTTTACTCTACAGTTCATGTTCAGTTCAAAGCCACTGCACCCCCTCTCTCTCTGAATACAAATGCTCAGCGTGTTAAACAAAGTCATGTGCATTTAAATCCCTCTAGACCAGCTGCTTAAGAAAGAAGAGCTTTGTGTTCTCATCATGTAGATGAAAATGGAGAACTGACATTCCTGTGCAGAGGAGAATGGCTAAGACCGTGGACAAAAAGAAGTACTGTAGTTATATTCAGATGACACTGAGCAAGATATTACAAAACACCAGGCCCCGACTCTATAGAGCAGAACATGAAATTAAACAAAAGATGAAAGACAAGCTACAATGCAGCAATGAAAAACCAACTGGAACATGGCAGTATGTATTTGGAGAGCATTAAGATATTAGTGTTGTCTTAAACATTTCTGCTTTCTATTTTCAGTTTACGCTACCTAAAACTTAAAAGAACACAATGCATGACTGTTTTAGTCACAGAAACTTGAAATGTAAAGTTCAGTCAAAACATTTATGGTTATTTTAAATAATTACTTGAATTTAAGCAACAAAGGCCATGCAAACGTATTGTCACCTTTTTTTTTTCAGTGCAAGATTTGTTCTTGATTCTTAAACACTCAGACAAACCTTTCTTTTCTATTCTGTGTTTCAGTATGTCTGTTTTATTCTACGCTGGTGGTGTGTTTCATTCTATCAGTGATGTGCACTGATGACTGAAAATCTCCACCCATTACTCAAATCCATCCAACACTCAATTAACAGACCATTTGCATTCTGGCAGCGTCTAGCTCTTGATAAATAACTCTTTTCCTCTCATGCTAGTCAATCATGAATCATCCCCTCATCTGCGGTGTGGCAGCCAAAACCCCACTGGGTGCGACTGACGACTGTTCTTAGCATCAACATCTCCAATAGAAGGCAACTTTCATGATCTTAATGAAACCCTTCAGAATCACATTGCAAAGAGCCCAGTGAGTTGTGACCAGGGTATTTTTGCAGTCACTGAACCACACAACATCAGCATAATCACTGTCTGTAAAACATATACAACATACACATAAATAAATGTATAAATTCAAATCTTTAGACATGTTTCTGGTTAAATCAAAATTAGGTAAATGTTTATATCTAATGCCACTAAAAATGCTTGCTTTTTTGAACAAATTTATCAATTCATACAAGAATATTTAAAATTCAATTCAAGTTTTCATACACCTCTTCTATGATGTGTTTTAATTTATCAAAATAATTTTTTTTATTTATTTATTTATTTATTTATTTGTGATGCATAGTCAAAAATGTCATTAAAAGAATTCTTGACATCCTTGAACGGAACATTTTATGCATCCCTGCATAATATTTTATTATTATGTCCTAAAAAATAAAATACTTATACAGTAACAATACTGCCTCATTGCATGTTAAAATAATTGTTCACAATATTAAAGAGAGGAACCCTGATATCATAGAGAATGTGTGTCATGGTCAATCAGTCTCTTAAAATATTCAATATTAAAATATTTTCTGACAAGGTCAAATTAGTTCAGACTATCAAGTGCAATCTAGTGCTCTCCCAAACTCTTTAAAAAATGATATTTATTGAATTTGTATTTATTTAATTCATACTACTACTACTACTACTACTACTAATAATAATAATAATAATAATAATAATAATAATGATAATGTTTTATTATTAATAAGTAAAAAAAAAAGACATTTAAAAAATTACCTTGTAATATTTATTTATTGATTGATTAAATTATGGATTAACGGATTAAAAATAATGTCCACATGATACTTTAAACTGTTAAAATGTAAAACCATTTTTGAAAACGGTATACATGTTTGGAGACCATATGAATTCAAACATGAGTACAAATTGATTTCTAAGAACCAGGCATTGACTATGGCATTGACTGAATAAAGTCCAAACAAACTCCATGAATTCGATATTCTATTCTGACAAATTCCATTTGAATGTATCTAGTTGTGTGTACATAAAAGATTTTGTTTCAGAAGCACAGAATTAAGCTTTCAAACATACATACATTCAAATCAAATTAATTTATATATATTGCATATAACAGTATCTATTCAAGCTTTGAAAATAAAATGTTTATGTGTTAGAACAACACTTTATATAAGAACACATATGATCAACTATCACACTGGTGTTACGGGTGGAAAAAGGAGGGAATGGTTCAAGATGAAAATCAAAAACAAGATTAATAGCATACAGCGCATAAACAAAGGATGCTGAGAGGAAAACAAGAACACAAAGCTCCCAAGGCTACGTTTTTATTTCATATAGCATGTATGTCACAACCCATATGTCTGAATTAAATGATTCGAGCAATACATTAAAGATGATGACACAAATGCATTCAGATATAACATATGTTGTTGTTTTCCGTTTGGAACAGCTGAACCAAATGTTGGAGAAATGCCATAAAAACTATTACAAACTCTCTCTTACCAGTCCCTGGCCAATCACTTCCATCCATTTCCTATATTTGCCATCTTGTGAATTTTTTATCAGTCCTATGTCTATGGCCTGAGCACAGCCAGGTGGAAAACCCCTGAGACCCTGCAACAAATGCAACTGCCTCACACACTTGAGTGTTTAAGGCCCCAATCACACCAAACATGTTTTTTAGGTCTGTAAATGCGAGGCACATCGCACTGCCTTTTTTTGGGTGACTTTTAAACAAGATCAGTTCACTGTATTTTTATGTTGCTAAGCAACCACCAAATCAGCTGTCCTGTCAGTCTAATCAAAGGATTATTGCGTGAGCGCTCTAAAATCTTTGGTTTTTGCTGTTAAGTAAACTGTAATATCTAGCAGAAACGTTCTAGGCAATGGTAAACTTTCGTCACCACAACGGAAGGCCCGCCTCTTCGTTCATTCGATTAGACAATGGACAAAAAAAAATCAAATGACGTTATGCACTTTTCTGCTCAGAGTTGCTTTTTTTTCACCTTCAGGCACCCAGAGCGCTCTTCCTAAAGCAGCAGGTGGCTAAAACACACCCGGGGTGCATAAACAGTGCGCAAAACACTCACTGTCAAAAGAAAACAATTAAAAAATGGCAGCTCTCACTGGAAAAAACGCGTTCTGTCTAATTCATCCTGGCTTCCCCACTTAAAACTTGCCGAAGAGTCATGGAAATATGCATCAAATGGAAGACATTGGTCTTTCAAATCTCTTAAAGAGTCTTTCAAAAAATGCTCTTACATATAATGCACTAGTATGGCCAGATATCATAAGAGCAGAAAGGAAACTAAGACTGTAAATTAATTTAAATAGCCTGACTGGACTGGTGCAGCTGCATCACCTGCAGACCATAAACGTCCACAATTGGCAGTATCTTTTAATTGCTTTGAGCATTTGGCCTTACATCTATTCTACTTGTTAGGGATTTCCAATCTTAGATGTTTTCAGTGGTAGGGTGCTGAAGCAGACTCTTTGTGACAAGTAGTAAATTACAAACATTAATCATGCAGAGTCATTACCAGGATTTGCAAGAGACAAAAACTGTTTATTTCGCAAAACCCGCCACCCCTCCCCACTTTGGGACTGTCCGCAAATTTATGTTTGTGACAGAATTTAATGGACTTGATTCATATGTATTTCAGTGGCACTATAGTCTGAGTCTTTTTTAATAACCAATAAGCAAATGCATGCGAGTTCACATATAGTGGTGTAACTCGTGCCCTAATAACTTGCTGAGTCTGATTATTTGCCCTGAACACCGACTGTGCATATCACTTCATGAGCAAACTGGGCTCTGCAGCCTTGTGGAAAACTGCCATTATGATTTTATAATATAATTGACAGATGATCAAAACATTAGTGGGAAATATAAAATACTTGTTATATTTATTAAAAATTAAGGTGCTAATAACCACTGCCATAGGTGTAGTATTTCCAAAAAAAAAAAAAAAAAAAAAAAAAAAAAAAAAAATATATATATATATATATATATATATATATATATATATATATATATGAAAAAACAATACATCTCCAAAAAACATCCAAGCCACATTGACATAACAGAAAGAAGCCCCCCTTAGACTGAAATCCTAGTATCAACTTTAAATAGATTAAAATTTCATTGGATGTCGTTCCTTATTTATTATAGCTATAGTTTTGAAAGGTCTGTGGCACATTTCTTGAGCACTTACTTGTAATTTGATTGCATTTCTCAACTCATTCCGCATGCCAGTGGGGAGGGGAATTGATTCTGGATAGAGGATCTATCTAAAGTGGAACTGACAATGATTGTAAGTGAGATGCAGAGCAATTTGATTCCAAGTCATTTTTGTGATATTCTACAAGTTTCATCATGACAGGATAAAACATTCACAAATAATCTTTTGCTCCACCCTCCCCAGATATAAAATGTCAGTGAAAGACAGGTATAGCTCTATAAGTTTGTGTTGTGGGGGAGAGAAATGTTGAATTTAGTTAGGATAACTAATTTCAAAGATAACTGACCTAAAAGTTTCCTTTAAAAAAAGTTCAGAAAGCAGTGCAGAGGTCAACATCAGGAGCACAGGAACTGCTTTTAGCTGCCTCCACTTTTAGCCCACTCAACCAAACTTAGCTTATATTAAAATATGTTCCTCTGCTCACTTGCATTCTAAGCACATTTCTGATACTGGCTACACGTAGATGGATAGTATCAGTTTTATCCAGGGTTTTTAAACTGTTTCCATGCAAGGATGCAATTACATCTTTTTTTTGTTTTGTTTTGTGTGTGTGTGTGTGTGTGTGTGTGTGTGTGTGTGATTACAAGAGAACAAAACATTTACGCACAGAACATTTATGTAGATAAATTATGGAAGCCTGTTACTGTCAATGAATAAAAAAATTAAATAAAAAAAGGTAATTGTGACAGTTTTGGTCTCACAATTCAGACTTCCCAACCTAATGAATATTCATGAGTTCAGTCTCATGAGTTCAGTCTCCTCCATGTAGTGACATCACAACCTGTAATCTTCTGCCCCCTCCATGCAAAAATTGTTCTGGTGCCACTGGCCAACATGTTTAAGGTCTATAGTCACCATCACTCAAAGCCTCACTAATGAAAACCAACCAGTTAGAGGAAGAAATTAAAATTTTAATTGCTGTCCTCAAGATCCCAATATGTTGCCTCTCACCCAGGGGTCTGCGATTAAGTGGGTAAACTGTATTCTGTATTGATGGCTCTGTGCTCTCGTGGATATTAATCCTTGCCATGTGCAAATCACCCCCATATTGTCATTTTGATGGCTCCACAAGGTGGATTATAATGCGTCTCCATATGGCTCGGCTTTGCCACATAACCATGAATGCGAGCTTGTGAATTATAAATATTGTGGGCGAAATCAGCGTGATTCAGTGCACCCTCGACAAAAGATACATTCATGGTGCTAATTATTGCCCTTAACGTACACGAGTGTGTCCTGCGGGATGAAGCGCCATGCGAAATTCATGGTCCCTGCAGAATTATGCTAATGATAAGCATGACATTGGGGACAATCAGACTATCACTACACAGATTTATGGCCTCAGATTAGTCTGTCACACACCTAACAGCACTTTCTTAGAAATGTGAAATCAGTAAAAGACATCCTGCACTAGAGTGACTTCACCGTCTCATGCAGGATTCGATGGTTAGCATGGCTCTGTTAGCATCAGGTTCTAAAAGCAATGTTTTCCATTGACGACCATTAGTCATGTATCCTGAACAAATGCATTTTATGCATGCAACTTATTATACATCACCAACATAGTGTCATAGTATAGATGTTTTATCAGTGACACCTCAAATACATGAGTGTGGACATCTTGATAATTATTAGTGTTATTTTTGTATCATTGATATACCGTTATAATCAGTTATTTTAGTATTAGTGACATACAATTATAGTTTTTGTTAACATTTTTAAATAGATTTTTATTTAGATTTCATATTGTTTTTACTTTTCAGTAAAAGTTTTAGTTATTTTGTTGTGTTTTTGTCATTTTTATCATTTATATGTTATAAACACACACACATATATTTGTCTATATATGATCGTGTATGATAAAAATGTCTCCACGATCTGTGTTTGAAAAAATATCGCATTATCGTGCTAAAGCACATATTCTATCAGCTGCAGTTCTCTATCTCAATATATACTGTACAGCACGACATACATTCACATCTAATTTTAACCTGATGATAGTTACTCTCACAGGACACTGCACTTATTTGCAATCACAAAAGTACATTATTTGCATCAGCTTTAAAGCCTTACTGGTTAAACATTTCATTTGCGCATTAAAAATCCTGTCAAACAGTGCCTGATTACTGAACTAAGTTATCTTTTGAACTAATACTGTTAAAACACACAAGGTTTACATATACATAGACTCAGTTGGTTCTGTCTAAAATGAAAGTAAACAGTTGTGAGAGAAACGGATACGTGCCTGTATATTAGATGCGTGCAGGTCTTAAAGGGACAGTACTAAACATGCAGCCGACTGTCATTAAAGGGATAGTTCACCATAAATTTTATTTCTCATTATTTACTTATGTTTTCCCAAATCTGTATGAATTTCTTTCTTGTGCTGAACACAAAAGAAGATATTTTAAAGAATGTGGGTAACCAAACAGTTGCAGGTCCACACTGACTTTGATAGTGGGAAAAAAATACTATGGAAGTCACTGTGGACCAGCAACTGTTTGGTTTTCCATGTTCCCCAAAACAGCATTTGTGTTCAGCAGAAGAAAGTGGTTAGAGAGTTTGACTCCTAACCCTAAGGTTGTGGGTTCAAGTCTCGGGCCAGCAATACTACGACTGAGGTGCCCTTGAGCAAGGCACCAAACCCCCAACTGCTCCCCGGGCGCCACAGCGTAAATGGCTGCCCACTGCACCGGGTGTGTGTTCACGGTGTGTGTGTTCACTGCTGTGTGTGTGCACTTTGGATGGGTTAAATGCAGAGCACCAATTCAGAGTATGGGTCACCATACTTGGCTGTATGTCACGTAGGGCTGGGCGATATATCTAACGATATGATCATGCGCATCTAGTCAGTAAATCTGGTTCCCTGATTACCGCTGAATCGCCATCACCTGCTTTCAAATGGAGCGGCATTTAATAGACAGAGCCGTAGTTCACTGACAAGGTACGCAATATCGTGTTGGTTATCGAATGCTTTCAAATGGAGCGGCATTTAATAGACAGAGCCGTAGTTCACTGACAAGGTAGGCTCTGTCTATTAAATGCCGCTCCATTTGAAAGCAGGTGATGGCGATTTAGCGGTAATCAAGGAACCAGAATTACTGACTAGATGCGCATGATCATATCGTTAGATATATCGCCCAGCCCTAATGTCACGTCACTCACTTAAAGAAATTAATTCAGGTTTAAAACAAGTTTTGAGTAAATAAATTATGGTATAAAAATAAAACACTATGACAGAATTAACAGACAGAGGACAGAATTTCTTCCTTTAAATGTTAATAAAACAACAAAAATGCACAGAAAATCGCTCACTATTCTTGACTGAAAAACTTTAATACAGGTGCTTTAATAGGAATCAATCTACATAGTGTTTTATTTTTGTATTGAAGATTATTAAAGATTTTACCTAAAAAAAAAAAATATTTCAGCTTTATTTTAACTAAAATGTTTAAATATTTTTTTTTACTTTTAGTTAACAATAACAATACTGATCATATCAAGAAAGTTTTTCAGTTATATAAGATAAAAAATATTTTTACAAACACTATTAATTATTAATTCATAAAAATCATTGTTTTTGTCGAGTTGCACCACACAGAATGTTACAACCTAATGTAACCTTGGCTTTTTATAAAAAGGTCAAATGATCTTATATTTTGGAGTCATACTAACCTTGACACACAGTCATTAGAGTCTGCAGGGGTCCTCTCTATGATATCATTTTCTGTTTTATGTTTTCTCCTCTCTCTCATAGGTATCACTGAAAGGTCTGATTCATTCCCGCTTCATGCGTATAACACTTACTTGCTGTCAACAGCCCAGGAGGCTCTTTGGTAATATGACAGGCTTAGGGATAATGCCCACAGAAGGAGTAAGACTGATGCAGGTTTGTGTTTGGCTGTCAAACAGTGTCTTCCCACTGAGAAGTGGACTCAGCGGAGTCGAGGCTTGACGGAAGGGGGCAAGGAAAAAGAAATCAATTTACCATCGTTTTAGTGACCCGCACAGAGTAGACACGCCACAAACACAAGCAAGCAAACTCCCTCCCCAGCGGCAAAACATGATCTGTCATCCCGAGCGAGTGCATAATTCCAGATCAACACTCGACCTGACAAGGAAACATGCTAGAGTGCATCCTCCCAAATAAAAACAGCAGCTTTTGCTTTGGTGGGAAACCAAGTAGATCTTTTACAGATCCCTCACAATGCTCAGTGTTAAAATTTGCCCACCACTGAAGGGCATCTTGAATAATTTCTGGTTTTCAAATGGACTAAGCGTACTCTTCATGCTTTACTTGCTGCATGCTCTATGCTCAATGCATCTTCAAGCTTCAAAAAATTACACACACTTGTGAATTTATGTGTGATAGACAGTATGAATAAGTAAGCAGGGTGGATGGGCGACCTCAGAAACGAACACGACTCTACAGACACAATCTGATCATAATACTTGACTGAGTTGAAAGTATGTCTGAAGTACACTGCGGCACGGATTTTGTCTTGGCTAAAGGTCAGCGTGACCCATAAATAAAAGGGCTGCAATTACTGCCATCCATGTGGAAGACACTCAAGAGCAAATCTCATGTTATGTTTCACTCCAGTCAAGTGTTTCCTTGTTTTGCATATAACCGTGGGCGATGCAAGGGGTTGGATTTGAATGCTTTTAGCAAAGGTCTGAATCTATTTGTTTGTTTGTTTGTTTTGTTTTGCTTTATTCCCCTGTGTTAGTATTTATTACTATATGTGCATGCCTGGTAATTTTTAGCTATTATAAGTTGAAATTCTGCTTTATACTTCAGACATACTATAGCAACTAATGCAGATTTTTGTCAGTCAGCATTAAATCTGGTGCATTTTATAGCTTATAAAGCACACTGAACCATGGGAGGGGGTGGGGGGAGGTTATCAGAAACTGAACTTGAAGTGAGAGTGTAATAAGCAATAACAATTGGATTTTAAATAAATAGGTTAAATAACTAAATAAATTGCAATTCAAGGATTTTGAAAATTTTCAGACACAAGCCTGGATACTTGCAATTATATTATTCCTTATTTAATTCCAAAATGCCACAAAAAAACATCAAGTGACATTAAACAGCTAGTCAATTTACAAATAAATAAATAATGTGTGTGGTTAAAACTTGCTTTATATATACTGTATACTGTATATAGATTAGGGATGCAACAAATTATAATTTTTCGATCATCTAAGCCCCAGACATACACTAGCCCTAGAATGACCATTGCATATAAATGAGAGATTTTAACTCTAGAGATTTTTAATAAGTTCGCCTCAATTTCCGGTCCTGCATAATAATATACACTTCACTTATAACAACGAGAGTGCCTTTTAACTCGAGCATGAGTCTAAACCAGCTCTGAGAATATACCCTCCTACTCTCATCATGAGAACTTGAACAAACCTCAGCAATGGAAGCCGGGGCTGGTAGGCATGTAATTGTACTTGGCATAACTGTGAAATAGCACTTAAACTTCTGCCTCGAAGTCGACACAATAAGTTCATTACTCCCTTTCTTTCTCCCTCTATCTTTCTCTTTTCCTTCCTCCCCCTCCTTTCCCACCTGACAGACAGATCAGTGTAATGAACTTCCAACATTAATAGGGGAAAGAGTCAGGAGGATGGTGGGAGCTTGGTTTCAGGATTGGATTCACATACAGAGAGCCAGTGCTAGTGGTGATAACATACACTGACAGCATCAGAGGCAGACAGAAACCTCTACATGAACATGTGAAGCTTTTATTACCACAATAAAGTGTCAGTTGTGCGTTACAAGGAATGTTGGGGAACTTACTCAACTTATTTATACATATTAAATATACTTTAATATTATATATACACACAAAAATACACTAAGCTCAAAATTTCTTATCAATGTTAAAAACTGGCGCATTATATTTTCAAAAGAACAACATTTATTATTATTATTGTTTTTTTTTTTATCTAAGAAAAATCTATATTTTACTGACTCCAAAGGGCCTACATGGTTTCCATTATGTGAAAAATAGAATTACAAAATCTGGTCATAAAAAATGGAATTTACTGTACAACACAAAATGTCACAGAAATGGGCAACATTTGAATAAATAAATAAAAAAGAATGGAAGTGCAATTAATCTTTGCAATACTGACTAGTGTCTGACAATATAAAACTGCAAAAACATTAAGTATGCATGCATGAATGAGCCACAAAGTTTTGTCTACTGCACACATACCGAAGCAAATGTGGCACTTGTGGTGTTTTCAGAAATTAAAATTAAATCATTATAATACAGATTTATTTGTCTACTGTACACATACATTCTGTGTGTGTATATATATATATATATATATATATATATATATATATATATATATATATATATATATATATATATATATATATATATATATTACACACACACACACACACACACACACACACAGAAATGTACAAATACTTAAGAAATCAGTTTTACAACATTATAAAATACTTTCCTGATAAGCCGTAAAACACTGAACTATTTTAAACCAAACTCAAATGTCATTCTATTTTGAGAGAAACAACTAAAGAATCCCTTCAGAGCCGAGATTCAGAGCCACAAACACTGCTATTGAAATTCGATAAACATGCCATCACAACCACAAACTAAATTATTCCCTAACGGCAGCCTGACAGTCTCAGGAAGTGGATTAAAAAACTGTGTTGCCTGTCATAACATCCACAAACTTTCTGGAGGTTTACGCAAAGTATCTCAGCGCATATCCCTGCTCAGTAAATGATATTTAACCATCATAAGGCAAAGAAAGACGAGGGACAGTGTGCTATACACCTCAACATGTCACCAGCAATTTAATTATCTAGGTAACAGCTGCTATAACCAGGTTACGACAGCTCTTATCAGCTCCTTGCATGTGTTCGGTATCCATAATGCCAGCAGCAAACTGACGACGTTTACTATACTGAATGTTGCTTCTCATAAGAGATTACAGCAATTACAGAACCATTACAACAATGAGCGCTACATTGTCCAAATTAGCACAAGCACCACAATCACATAATGATGCAACTGCTGTAAAACAGCCTTTGCTTATTTGTGGATGACAGTTTCATTTTGATCATTAATTTTGGGGACATGGACTGACATGCATTTGTGAGGTCAGTGTCTTTGTGGCATTTTCCCTGTTGTAGGAAGTAATGAGAGTTATTGAGGATAAAATGATAAAAAAAAAAAAAAAAAATACAATGCAATGGTGCTCCTGTGAAGCCAATATTATATTATATATATATTATATTATATTATATTATATTATATTATATTATATTATATTATATTATATTATATTATATTATATTATATTATATAAATCATGTCTGACTGAAGTGTCCTTAACCATTTAAACTTAAAATATTATGTACTGTATATAAATAATACATTTTCAGCATTATTACTCCAGTCTTCAGTGTCACATGATCACTCAGAACTTATTCTAATATGTTGATTTCATGCCCGAGAAACCTTTCTTATAATTATCAGTGCTGAAAAATTATTTGATGAATAGAAAGTTCAAAAGAAAAGCATTTAATTGAAATACAAACATTTTCTTTTTCTTTCCTTTTTTATCATTTTGATCAATTTAGTGCATCCTCAGTGAAGAAAATTATAAATTTCTCTCAAATAAACCACCACCACCCTTTATATCCATTCCTTTTAGGAAATCCCACGAGTTCCTGAGTATGCGTGGCCCCTACAGACTACAGCGGACTGACTTTTGGACCTGATGCACTGAAGCTGTCGACTACACGTAACCATGCGCAATGTGCTGACACCTCTTAATACAGAGCCCTACGTGCAGGCCACAGCAGAGCAATCTAATCTCAGGGAGCTTTGCATCTCCGGCCAGGCCGTTATTGACTGTATTGGGGTCCATAAATCATGGTGGAGACATGTAGTGTACAGCCTGGTAACACAGCCAATGTGATCCTTCACAAACTGCTTTCAGGCCACAGACGCAGTGGCGCGTGCTCAGATCAGATGCTAAAGTAACCATCATAAACTCAACATACACACACACATATATGCAGATGCTCTCTGGCAACTCACCAATCTCTCCAAAGCACTCTAATTCCACATTCCTGTCAATCACTTGAGCTGAGGTGGGGTGGAGGGAGAGAAATGGAGTCATTTTACTGGAAGCCATTGACACTTCTATGCATTACAACTGAACCACAAGCAGGTCGCCCACTGTAGTCTCTGCAATGTGGCCTACCAAGAGACTGGACGAACATCTCGGCCGTCTCCCTGGTTTGTTAAAGAAGCTAAAAGCATCAAAATAAATTGCAGCAGATTGTTGGAACATGAACATCATTTGCATGATGCCTGAAGTAAACTTTGTAAAGTGGAATAGTCAAAATTCTGAAATGTGAAACACCTGAATGAGTTAAGGCATTGTCTCCTGTAGACATTTGTCATAAATTCTGGTCCACACTGCAGCTTTTCCTGGTTAAGAACCATCTATGTAGAAATTTCAGGACGATTTGAAATTATTTTAAATAGATACAATAAACTCAAAGAAAATATTATTTTATATTATATATGATTTAATATTTGATAATGAATACATATTAAAGACCCAATAAATGGCAAAAATGCTGCAAGCACCAGAAAATTATTATTATTGCTGCTATTATTATTGTTGGTGTTGTTGTTGTTGCTATTATTATAAATGTTTACAATATTATTAATATTAAACATTAAAAGTAGTGTTCCATGAACACTGGGAAAATTACAGAAAATGTGTACAACTTTGCTATTAGAATTTTGGATCATTTAAACGTAGTAAGTACAAATTATTTCACAGACAAAAAATAATACAGTTCCTTCTTGTTGATATCTACTTCACTTGTGCATCAAGCTAATTGCATCACGTACAATCAAGTTGAAAGCAGAAAGTCAGGCATACTGTTCTCACATTACATCCCCAGGGAACGTCTCAGAAGTCTTAACCACGGGCTTGCCTATTACTGTTAATAACTCTGCGGCTACATTCCTCTGATGCAGGACATGTTTGCTATGGTATTATTTGTTCTAAAGCATCCGTCGTCCTAATGCCTGACTCACCGAGCCCTGCAGCAACCAAACAACTCTTCTAAAATACTCAGGTGAAAATTCACTGAATAGGCTACATTTACTGGCCTAAATATTTCTGAAAGTAGCATATGGACAAGTAGGGAAAAATCCTCTAATATATATATATATATATATATATATATATACACAAACATACACACGCACAACATACACATTCAGTCAAACAAGGGTGAAGGGTGAATGATGACTACAGCCAGATGACTTCTGTGCCATTTGTAGTGTGAAGCTCCTGCAAGGTCAAGTTTCTAAGGTTCATCGGGCACGTGATTGTTTGAAAGCGAACCCTAATCCTTCCTTTGAAACCAAGCAGGTCACGTATCTGCAAAACCACAGACAACAACACTCTTGCTCTCCATTTCTCTTTGTTTCTTGTCTGATGGTCTCTTGGTCTCTCTTGTACACACTCACAACCACTCTCCGACACTTATCCATCTAGGAGTGTGTCTATACCTCTGAGACACAAAATGGAGAGCTATTAAATATTGATATAGAATATTGTGAGTCTGTCTCTTACGCTGGGTATGCCCCCTTCCAACCACTTTTCACAATACGGCACAGTTTCTACTCGTGAGAGGTGAGAGAGAATGAGAACCAGAGGTACATGGACCGTATCTAAAAATAAAGTAGTTATCTTTGCAATGGTGACAAATGATCTTTGAAATTGGAGGATCATTAGCTACGGAAGTCTGCTCTGATACTTATTATGGCACGTTCATGGAAGTCTCAGTACAATTTCCACAAGGTCTCCAAAGTAGGTCTACATAGGTCCTTGGTGTCATTATACTTCTGACATAGAAATTACAAATCTTGTTTTGACTAACCAAAACAAACCAGGCATGAAAACTGTGTGCTATTATTTATTCATCCTCATGTTGCTCCAAACACAAAAGGAGAAGCTTCACACAAAGGAGAATATTTACACTGCTCTTTTTCACACAATGACTGTTTACAGTCATTTCAGAGTATAGTGTTTACAGTGTTTATAGTTTATACTGTCAACAGGTTTTACCAAAGTTAGAAAATCTTCTTCACCATTGTGTTCAAATCCAAAAAGAGTATGAATACAATTATATACACAAAATCGTACAAAAGTTTAGGGGCAATAAGATTTTTAAATGTTTTTGAAAGTCTCTTTTGCTCAACAAGGCTGCATTTATTTAATCAAAATACAGTAAAAACAGTTATATTTAGAAATATGATTATAAATTAAAATAAACTTAAAATGTAATTTATTCCTGTGATATAAAAAAGTATATATAAAGAATTCTTATATACAGTAATTAATATTATAGTATGCAGTTTGAAACAAGCTGAGGATGTGTAAATGATGACCCAGATTATCTAACAGACATTTCAAACAATCCATTTCTAAGATTTTTATTTTTTACATAAATCCTGAGGCAATTTATATAGTTTCTGACACTATCATTAAACAAAACAACAAACAACAACACTAGTTTTTAACTAGTTTTCTTTTGAAGAGACAGGATATCGGTATCACTTTATTTCAAAGCTTTCCTGAAGTCTATTATCCGTCAAGCTGTAAATCAAATTCCCAATGTCAATACCGGAACTGAACATTTGAAATGATGGAAATGAATAAGTTGCGAGTTATTGTGTTATGTAGGTTATTATTTTAACTGTTATTATGTAGTTTGATATACAGATATGACAGCTCTATAAAAAGAAAATGGCCTGACTGGTCAGGAAGTGATTCATTATTGGAGTAATAATGTGGAGGTGCAGTAACATCTCACTGTAGCTGTGTTGTAAGAAACATAGCAACAGTTCTCAAGTGTTGCCTAGCATTTGGTCCCCTTGAATCACATCATCAGCTGGTCTCAGAGCGAGTTGCCTGGTAATTCTTGCAGCCATGTGCCTGCAGTTTTAACGATGCCACCTCTGTCTGATTCATGAAGGTCATTATGTGGGTTGACTTCCTCTAACGTGCACAAGGGCAGTGCACCTGCTGTGCATGAAACATGCTTGTGGCAGAACCAAAGTCACTAGAAGTAATTAATGAGTTTGTCTAAACTTAATATGCAAATGCTATGCGTGAGCTACATGTGAATACCTAATATGGTGTGCTTGATTATTCACTGCTAAATATAAAGTCTGCACATGCAAAGGCCACAAAAAGCAAAAAGTTTGGACACTTCTGTTCTTTTTTATGGCACTTAGTATGATATGGTTTGTTATATAATCCAAATATTCATGTTTACTTTTTGTGTGTGTCTAAATACTTTCTGAAACCCCTCTATGTACTGTACAAACACAATAGTCTGTATACTAGAAATTAGGCAACCACTAGGATACCATTACCAGACTGATACATTGAAGAAATAAAGGGGACGGATGGTGCATAAATGTGGGTTCCACAATTTCAATAAACCGTGGACCATCCCAATAAACAGCTGAGAGTGAGAATATTTGATCTTTTACAAGCAGCCACCACCTCCTCTGAAAGTTAAATCAAACCCACAACCTCGACGTCTAATTCAGAATCATAAATCGCACACTATGATCTCCTTCTTAATCAACCTAAGCACAAGCTTCCAATAAAAGATGATAGTGCCACAGTTTTGCAAAGTCAAGGTAAAATATTTTGCTTCTGAAGCAAGTGGGCAGGACACTTTGCATGTCATATAAAAATGTGTACCGTGCTGAAATAAATATTGCACAAACAATAAAGCCATTCACTCAGTCACAAAGGTACACGGTGTTCTCCATCATTTCCTTCACCGATGCAATAGTAAATTGCCCTGATGCGGTATATATGGCAGAAGAAGCAGCAGAAAAGATTGGAACATATTGTGCCTACAGGAAAAGAGCCAATTTCCTTGCTTGGCATATGCGCAAATGAGCATCACCTGCAAGATAAGGAACATAAAAGAAAAATACTGACACACGCGCACTTGTGCACAGAGTTATGGCGGACACACACAAGTGATTGTGAGGTAAATCTTTCTTCTGCTCCCTCTCTCTTCTACACTACTGTTCCTTTAAGCAGTGTTAAGGAAAAACAAACATTTTACAGCAGTAGCTCAGCTATTTTTAAAACAGTGTAGCTTTACGAGTAACAAGCTGCTTTTTAACAAACACTCCATAACTGTCCAGTCCCTTACACAGTATAGTTCTTTCTATGTCTCTAAATAGAATTTATGTCTGAATGCACAATATTCATAAAAACAGTAGAAAAAGGGCATGCACACACTGTAAAATGTGTGTATGAAACAGAACTTCTCGAAGCTTTGGTGACTGATACCATGGTAAACTTAGCTCTGTTTTGCTATCTCATGCATTTGGAATGCATTATTTTAACCAAAGTAACAGTACAGCGACCAACGACTCATTATGTTCTGCGATTTTACCTAAACATGTTTCATCATGTTTTGTTTATATTTGAAAATCTGGTTCGCAGAGCGCGCAATTGCAGGGTTGCCATGTTCACTTTTTAGAAGCAAAGTTTATTTAGAGTCTTGCTCTTTGTATGGACAAATTTTCATATTGCCATTCAGGATTTCATATTCACAATGGTGTAGGGCTGTTCTGTTATGGCAAAAATCATAATCATGATTATTTTGCTCGATACTGTAGTCAAGATTACTACTTAACATGATTATGAGTGGGCTACATGATCAAAACTTAATATGAGTTATTTCTTAAAATATATACAATGAATATCAAATATTTTCTATATTATATATATTCTTATATATAATTCTATATTCTATATTATTTATATATACAGTAGATTTTCAAATATATAGCAAAATTTTACACTTCTCTATACCACAGCAGAATGCTAGGCTAACCAATATTAGTAAAAATAAATAAATAAATGAAAAATACAAATGAAACAGTGCTTTAAGTTTTTATTCAAGTCTAAAGTATTCAGTTAACAACCTACTACAGAGATTGAATAATCAAATGTAAAATAAAACAGCATAGTCTTCACTGTAAGAATTAAACTTCCTTTGTTTCTTATTAAAGCTGTAAAAGTCCTTCAGTCAAGAGCAGTGAGTGATTTTGTCTTTGTCTTTTGTTTGATTAATACAGCACACAGTCGGCATTCGGAAGATAGCCTGCTATCACTTTAAGAGTCACACAGATCCAATTTACTGTTATGCACATATTTTAATTCTTAACTGTTTGGGCCCTATTTTAACGATCTACTGTAAGTGCATGGTCTAAAGTGCACGGCGCAGGTGCAATCAGGGCGTGTCTGAATCCACTTTTGCTAGTTTAACGACGGGAAAATGGTCGGCGTGCCCGGGCACATGGTCTAAACAGGTTGTCCCTATTCTCTTAATGAGTAATGGGTGTTTTTTGGGTGTAACGTGCAATAAACCAATCAGAGTCTCATCTCCCGTTCCCTTTAAGAGCCAGTTGTGCTCGTGCCATGATGGATTTGCTATTTGGAATTGGCAAACGCAAAGACAGAACGCATCTCCGACAGGGAACATAGCTGCTCGTGCACGAGCAAATAGGTAGCCTAATTCTGATACATGTGATGACTACCCATTATGACATGTAGGAATTTTTATATTTATGTATAATATGTATAATATTATATCACAATAATATTATTTTACATTGTAATCCTTTAATTTTTAATATTTAGCATGTTTGTGTGCTGCTGTGCGTCCCTGTGTGTTTAATAAGCAGCGTGTACGCGCGTTGTGGACCTGTCTATACTAACTCTTTAAATTAAAAAGAAAATACATTGCGCTAGACTTTAGACCAGGTTTGAGTTGGTCTATAGCGCAGTATATTTTCAGTTCCTCAAAATAGCAATGCACCAACAATGAGCCTCAACACACCTCTTTTTCAGACCAGCAAAATGCATTTGCTATTTAAACAAGGCAGCGCAACACGGGAAGATAAGAACTGTGTCGGGCTGAAACTAGCAAAAACACTTGCAACGGGTGTATGATAGGGCCCTTTATGTTCACTTATTACATAACCGACAAGGGTTTACGTGAATAATCACCAAGCGACACATTTTGACACAGTTTTGCATGCATTTGACCACTTAGGCAGGTACCTTAAGCTAAAAGTTCACTTTAAGCCAAGTACACACTACACCACTTCAAGCATCTGAAAGATCACCGTGCTGTTCAGATTACGTGACTTCCTGTCTGTCTTGAAGTCGTTGTGGTGTTCACACTATGTGACACTAGGTAAATGATCTGCAACAGGGGGTCACATACTACATGAGCTGACAACAACTCTGTCATCCACCATCTCCCCAAACCATGTTTTGTCATGAAAACAAACGTAAGAAGTGGAACGGGAATGACGTGAAACAACACGTGAAACAGGAGTTGTTTATTTGAAAATGGACGTCGGGAAGAAATTAGTGCTGTTTGCATGACGATCTGTTCTGAAACATTTAGCTCCATTTCTTGTGTCCAAACTTTTCTTAAAGGCATGTTGCTACTGCTGTTTTTCTTCTGCTGACCTCAACCCATGCCTTGCTCTCTCATTGGCTGTAGCTCTTCGCAGCACCTGACAGGACGTGATGTTGAGTCGGCTGACTGGTCCAGATATTTGGCATGCTAGATTTTTGTTTGGCATCAGCGAACCACTTGGCTTTACTTGTTCTGTTCCCTCTCTGAGCGCATGCACAGAAATCCTCTTGAGGAACAGCGCAATTTCTCTTTGACACTCTTGAAAACATAAAAAAATCGTATCAACTTTAATAAAAAAAAGTTGAGCACGTCCCATTTAGCAAAAGTCACGTTACATGATTTTACTGATTTGCACATGCAATTGGGCTTTTTTGGGGGCGCAATAATAGTTTTATCTCGACTATTGTATTTTCATAATCACTGGAGGCCGAAATCGAAACTGTATTTTGATTAATTGCACAGCTCTACAATGGTGTTTATCAAATAACACTAAATATAAAAACATAGAGTTGGTTCTGAACTTCTCTTCTGCCTTTCACTATTGCTTAGCAAAATACTCACCACCAAGTCATGTTTCATGTAACTGCAGTGGACCTGGGCGTGTGACCAAATGCTCAAAACACGTACAGTAAGTTGGCCAGTTTTCTTCGCAGTGTGATAGAAAAGAAAATATCTGTTGTATTGACGCACACAAATGTTTGTTTGACTTTAATTCACATTAAAATTTCTATCATGTCCAATCTTCCAACCAAACATTTAACACTAAATTATGATTATCCTGCAAGCTTGATCATTTCAAAGTAGCTTGGCTAACACTGTTTTCAAGTGCGGCTTTCCCAATCATCTGGCCCAACTCGACACCCAAAACAGGAAGTCACCTAAGCCAAGCTTCAGTAATTACCTCCATCAACACAGGGGTCTAATATCCATTGCCTCTTGACTATTTCTGGAGTGGCAGCCATGCGTGATTGATGGTTTATAAAATATTTTTTACTGTTCTGACATTTTGGTGAAACAAGCAGGGTCTGAACTTACCATCTGGTGCTACCTGCCTCCTGTTCCCACCCTCCCTCAAAGTCCTCCACTGTCCTTGAGCCCCGGCGTCACGCTTTGATCAGAGCTCTTTAGGGAAAGGGCAGGAACCCACAAGATTAATGCTTTCCCAGGGCATATTACAGCCTGGCGCTAGCTAACCTAATCACTATCAACTGCTTATTGTTGATGCAGAGAGTGTGTGCGAAGCTGCTTACCAACACGACTGCCGCCAATGTCATATTTGCAGCGCTCCCCGCAGGGCACTTAGCAGCACGGTTCCTTGGTGCATTAATGTTTGCAAGTCTGATGAAAGGAGGATGAAAGCGGAGAGAAAGAGAAGTTATATCGCTCCACCTCATCTTGAATCGCTCTTCTGTAACTGAAGTAGTGCGATGTGTACATAATGCCCGAAATTATGCGAGTGATGAAACCGTAAAGGTTTTCAGACACATGTATTTTAGATCGTCTTCCTAGTAATTAAGTAATTACAATCTTTGTTCTTTGTTTATAAAATAAATAATTTACATAGAAATAATAATGATTTATGGGTAGCAAATGAAAGACTTTACACTGATTCTTGAGAGCTGGGACTAAAAAAAACTGCTGTATAGCTGCATTTTCAGTGTCTTCAGTGTGACATGATCCTTCTGAAATCATTTATCTGAAATATATATATAATATTATAATTGTCTATACTGTCACTTTTGATCAAATTAATGTGCTAAAGAAGTGTCCCTTGATCCTTCAGAAAAAAAGTATTTGAAATATGATATTTTTGTAACATTATTATTATACACAGAGACTTTTTGGTTTTATAATTTTTTATATATATATTTATCAGCCACTGTTGGCAAAATGTAGCTATGGAAGAGATACTGGCATTGACGTATTTTCAACTGAACTCTTCCTTCTTTGAAGACATTACAGTAATGTTTCTTTGAAAGATAAACAATTATATTTCTGTTTTTCTATATGAAATTTGATCTGAGGGCAAATGGTTTTAAAGTTAGCCATAGTGGATAACAATTTAATGTCATCATTTTCATACAAAAGAGAAAATCTATGATGAATTTCAAAGTAAAAATGTTTTAAAAATGCTTAAATCTGCAGTCTAAACTTTTTTTTGGTTAAAAATGATTTTTTGAACTACCTCCTTACTTTAACCCGATTCACAACAGTTAGCTAATAATAATGTTTTCTAATTTGAGTGATACGGGAAGGTTTTTGTGGGAAATTCGAGGCTGCCGTGTCATAACATCACGTCAGTAAACATAAAGAAGTTGTCCTGGCTACTAGGCTATCGCATGTGAGGATCCCGCAGGTGGTGGATCGTTTATAGCCTTTATAGCCTTTTAGAGTGAGTGTGAGTGAGTGACGTGACATACAGCCAAGTATGGTGACCCATACTCAGAATTCGTGCTCTGCATTTAACCCATCCAAAGTGCACACACACAGCAGTGAACACACACACCGTGAACACACACCCGGAGCAGTGGGCAGTCATTTATGTTGCGGCGCCCGGGGAGCAGTTGGGGGTTCGGTGCCTTGCTTAAGGGCACCTCAGTCGTGGTATTGCCGGCCCGAGACTCTAACCCATAACCTTAGGGTTAGGAGTCAAAGTCTCTAACCACTAGGCCATGACTTCCACTTTTATATAGATTGTTTATAGCCACAGCAGCTAGAATAATGAAATGTATCATTTTGATGGCGGATTGTAATCCAGAGAGGACTGTGTGTTTATGAAACACATATGAATGAAATTAAACTATATTCCAGTTTTAAATGTGCTTCTGATTACAGATAGCCTGGGATTATACAAGATTTGTATTTTAAAGACAACCAGTTCGAAGGGAGCATATGCTTTTTTGGGTTCAAAGAATTTCTTAATATGAAATTCGAATGGTATGATACTTAGAGATTAGATTGTACAGAAATTTAAATCTACACGCTAATACACACTATAGGCAATGCTGATATTGTTAACATTGCTAATTTTATAATAATAATAATTTGCATGGTTTGATGTGATATGAGCGAACCAATCTTTAGATTTAATCACCATTGGTAGTGCGATTTATTGTAATGTTTTTTTTCCCTAAGTTGGTCAGAACTAACATGGCAGACTTGTTACTTACTTGTTCAGGTGACAATATACAGTGATAATTCTTATTTGGGTCATATATTCCAAGTCGTAGGCTTGAATCTGTGATTGCGAAGTACATTTAATATCCACACCGGTGCAGTGACTGACTGCCACACATACTCCTCAAAACATTAAATTCATCCATGCTGGAGCCGTGCCGCACAACGCACTAAAGGAAGATAATTCTACAAACAGCTGCAATTGCAGGTTTTCAAACTGAGATGGCGACAAAGAGGCACAACTTAAAGACTGCAGCTTTAAGTAGACAAAGTAGAAAACCAATGGCACTGATTCTTGAAACCCATCAGTGCTGAGTAACTGTGTTGACAGTTTGGTTGCTAACAATGATAAAAGTAGTTTATTATTAGGAGGAATCATTTCACAGATGATGCGCACAGGCTGGATAACTCTGAGTAGCGAGTAACAGAGGGCAGAATTATTTCCTGAGTGCGTTTCTGCCTGCGTTACCTCCCCCTGCCCTTGTTTAAGGTTACTGCTGCTAATTTGCACCTGCACAGGAGTTATAAACCAATTACATGGCTGAGTGCTGTGGGAAGCCAGTAGGTGCTAACCCTTGAGCAAGGGTCAATACTGTGTCTATTTACCAGATATAACGAATATTAGACTCAGAGATATTGGGCTAGTATTGGAAGAGTATACAATTACTCCAACACAAAGTTTTAATTTCCGAATGACCAAAGGGATTACAAATGTTAATGACCCTTATTGTTATTTATTTTTCTCTTAAAGGGGCCATATGATGTGATTTCAAGTTTTCCTTTGTCTTTGGAGTGTTACAACCTGTTCGTGCATAGATAAGATCCGTAAAGTTGCAAAGTCTAAAGTGTCAGACCCAAAGAGATATTATTTATAAAAGTTAAGCCTCGTTGACACCTTCCTAAAACGCCTTATTTAAACGCCCCCCACATGTCTATGTCACTGTGTGGGAAGATTTGCATAACACCGCCCAAATGTTAACGTAAAGAAAGAAGGCTTAACTTTTATTCTTGCTGTAGTATTGTTGCCACTGCCGCCATTTCGTGTAGACGCGGTTTTGTTGCGAAAGCAAAACTACTTTGTTTGGCCTTGCAAAAGTCACAACAAGAAATCAGTTGTTAAGTTGTATTTACAACACTCTCCCAGAACAATTCAACCCAAATATTTGAGTGTGTGCAGCACATTTTACAGAGGGCTGTTTCCTGAACTTGAGAGAGTGCAATTCTGGTTGTGCACAAACTGTTTCTATAAAGTAGGGCAATTCCAACTTTGCAAGGACAGTCTGGCGCTTCTGACTCACATCCTGTAAGTATGTTTTCATATTTAAAAAATTTGCCACTGACTATTCAAACGCAAATTTTGAGCAGCACAGAGTAGCGCTTGCTGTTTGTCGTTTCTCTGATCACAAATGCAGACATGGTTTTATGTTTACGCGGTGCAATGCAACGCAAAGCCTGAAAAGACAAGACAAAAAGTTATTATTTCTGAGATAGTCAGTAATTATGGATGCATCAAATGCCTCATTTTATAATGGGTTTTATTGTTTTTGTCTCATCGCACCGGGACTGAATTAACTTCTATGAATACACTCTGAAGCATCTGCAATATAAGTGATTAAAATTACAGGATTTTCAAAAATCTCTTGAACAGTAGGTATTTCCATAATTTATTTTAAAGATTTTTTTGATTCAGCAAGAACACATTAAATTGATCAAAAGACATTACATGTTACATGATTTCAGATTCAAATAAATGCCATTTCTATTCACCACAGAATTTTGAATAGGATAAAAAACACAAAAAATATTAAGCAGCACAACTGTTTTCAACATTGATAGCAATAAATATTTCTTAAATAAAGATGTTTTTTGAGCACCAAATCAGCATATTAGAATCATTTCTGAAGGATCATGTGACACTGAAGAATGGAGTAATGATGCTGAAAATTCAGCTTTGTATGGAGCCCCGCACATGACATGCAAGAAAAAAAAAAAAAAATCGTGCGCACACTTTACTAATTCGTTCCCTCAGTGTACTAAAACGTGCACACGATTACTATTGCGTTCCCTCGATTTGCCAAACCGTGCGCACGATTTAGCAAAACGAGGGAACAAATTAGTAAATTGTGCACACAATTTATAAATCGAGTGAACGAAATAGTAAATCGAGGGAACCCAATAGTAATCGTGTGCACATTTTAGTACAATGAGGGAATTAATTAATAAATCGTGCACAAGATTTAGCCTACTATTTTTTCCTGCATGTCATGTGCGGGGCTCCGTAGCTTTGCCATCACAAGAATAAATTATATTTTACTAGCCTACCGTATTTTCCGGACTATAAGTCACACTTTTTTTCATAGTTTGGCTGGCCCTGCGACTTATAGTCAGGTGCGACTTATTTATCAAAATTAATTTGACATGAACCAAGAGAAATGAACCAAGAGAAAACATTACCGTCTACAGCCACGAGAGGGCGCTCTATGCTGCTCAGTGCTCCTGTAGCATACCCCTGAAAACATTAACTGAAAACAACTGAAAACTGTTAACTGAAATATTAACTTAAAGACAACTGAGAAAGACTGAATGCAAACAAAATGCCCCCCAAAAGAAAATCCTATTCTGCAGATTACAAACTGTAAAATATGGTTAAATATGCAGCCGATCTGATAGGTGACAGGAGCACTGAGCAGCATAGAGCGCCCTCTCGTGGCTGTAGACGGTAATGTTTTCTCTTGGTTCTTGGTTCTAAATAAATGCAACTTATAGTCCGGTGCGACTTATACAGTATATGTTTTTTTTCCTCGTCATGACGTATTTTTGGACTGATGCGACTTATACTTAGGTGCGACTTATAGTCCGAAAAATACGGTATATATTAAAACACAAAAGTAGTTATTTTAAATTGCAAAAATATTTCAATATATCAGTTTTACTGTATTTTTTGATCAAAAGAGAATTCATTTAAAAACATTTAAAAAATCTCACCGTCCCCAAACATTTAAACAGTATTGCATTTAAAAGCATTTTAACACCATTTTTGCATTACATAACAAAATATCAATTAAACAATGCTAGACCTTTTCTCAGAATAAACTTTACTTTTCTTATTCCTTTTAATAGACATAAATGTTACACTACTTTTGACAACCTGCAAGTGTCCAAATGTGTTTGTTTTAAATTTAAATCTCCTATGCTTAAAATCAATGCCACTTAATTTGTTGTCCTCTCGATTTAAAATACTGGAGAGAAATATCTGGTAAGTATAGAGAACGTCCTGCCAGTGGCCATTAAAAGGAGAAAAACATATTACTTTTTATTGTCATTTTGTACACATCAACGCTTGAATTATCCCCAGATAGCATTTAATGTCAGATATCCAAGTCAAACTCATAAAACCATGTTCTAACATGACGTTTTAAAAGTTAAAGGCCCATGTAACAGCTTTCCACAAGGAGCTGCCAAGCCTGAGCGGAGAGCTTTAACCCCTTTCGTTTGCCAAAGAGCAACACACCAGAAAGAGCAAGAGATCACGGAACAGCGATAAACAGTTTGTGCAAATGTGGAACAAGTGATTGAACATGCCATTTTTGGCAGAGCCAGGGTTTGATACGAGGCCTACAAGGGCAATGACTGAAAGAAAAGCTGAGGGAGAGTGCAGCCAAGGATGTGAGGCCTGTATTCCTCCCCCCTCGTCCCATGCGATAATCTCCAACTGTGATGGAGTGAATTAAATTTAGATTAGACCTCATGCTTGACCTAGTCACTTTCAAGCCATAAAAAGAGACTTTGGTAACCCGACAAGGCAGAGAGAGAGAGATGGAAAGAGTGAGAGGGCTGATGTGGAGAGAAAAAAAGGGTTTTCGGAAAAAGAAAGATGCCTGTCCCAACACAGTCACCCCAGAGACAGACCTCCTGCCAGGGCTTTGCATCAAGCCAGGGTGTAAGACACATGCCGAAATCGTGGCCAAGATGCTTAGGCCTTAGAGAGCAAATTCAGTCTGTTTTGTTTGCATAAACTGTTTCACCAACAGGGTCTTTCTGTTTCTTCACTCAGTAATCGTGTGATATTCCAGCTGACATATTAAGAATCCATTGGACCACTGAACTGCATGTTACCAGAGCATGTTACACTTCATTGTGTTGATAACTGCACAAATAACTCCTCAAACTGATCTGGAGTAGAGATTAAAAATAATAATAATAATAATAATAATGATGCCACATTTCAGATATTGCTTTAGGCTGGGCTTTCTGATAATGCTTCAGATCACTCTTTAACAGAAGAGCTTAATTACACTGCATATTAATTTACAATGCTCAGCGTAAATGAGAAGACCCCCTTTGAAAAGTAACATTTTTCAAAAAAACAATTTCCAAAATGTTGACAAGACTAAGCTTAATATAACAGCTGTTTAACTTATAACATGAAAGTAGGGTGAATAATACAACTTAGATTACACATTTTTCAGTTTTACTTAAATCAGGGTTATGCAAAAATAATTACACCCCACAATAAAAACTACTACATCTAGTACTTTTTATGACCTCCATGATTTTTAATGACAGCACCAAGTCTTCTAGGCATGGAATGAACAAGTCGGTTACATTTTGCAACATCTATCTTTTTCCATTCTTCAAGAATGACCTCTTTTAGAGACTGGATGCTGGATGGAGAGTGATGCTCAACTTGTCTCCTCAGAATTCCCCATAGGTATTCGATTGGGTTCAGATCAGGAGACATACTTGGCAACCGAATGGCTTTCACACTGTTCTTCTTCAGAAATCCAACAGTGGCCTTAGATGTGCGTTTAGGATTATCGTCATGTTGGAAAAGTGCACAACGACCAAGGGCATGGAGTGATGGTAGCATCTTCTCTTTCAGTATAGAGTACATCTGTGAATTAATGATGCCATCAATAAAATGCAGCTCCCCGACACCAGCAGCACTCATGCAGCCCCACATAAGGGCACTGCCACCACCATGTTTCACTGTAGGCACCACGCATTTTTCTTTGTATTCCTCACCTTTGCAACACCATACAGTTTTGAAGCCATCAGTTCCAAAAACATTTATCTTGATCTCATCACTCCAGAGTATAGAGTCCCAGTAGTCTTCATCTTTGTCAGCATGGGCCCTGGCAAACTCTAGGCGGGCTTTTTTGTGCCTGGGCTTTAGGAGAGGCTTCTTTCGTGGACGGCACCCATGCTTGCCATTCCTCTGCAGTGTGCGCTGTATTGTGGCACGGGAAGGTCACCCCAGTTTGGCTTTCTATTTCTTTAGATAACTGCAGTGAACTTGCATGCCAATTTTCTTCAACCCTTCTCATCAGAAGACACTCCTGTTGAGGTGTTAACTTCCGTGGATGACCTGGACGTCTCTGTGAGATTGTTGCAGTTCCATCTTTTTTACATTTTTGTACCACTTTTGCTACAGTTTTCTGACTGATAAGTAAAGCTTTGCTGATCTTCTTGTAGCCTTCACCTTTCTTGTGTAAAGAAATTATTTTCTTGTGACATTTCTCTTCCATGTGGTGCCATTGCTGACAGCATGAAATGGGAAGGGATTTTCTTTAAGTAACACCCTTTTATAGTGAACTGTCTGCTGGACACCTGTGTAATGAAGAATTAGACTCACCTGTGGTTGAATTATTGTTAAATTAGACATTTGTAGTCTAAAATTACTTAGACATTTGTAGTCATTTTTGTTTCTCTAAAGGCTCTCAGTAGCAGGGAGCTAAATTCCTCTAAAGTTTTTCATGAAAAATGATGCACCAGACAGCTTGAAATAGACCTTGTGTTTGACGTGCTGCCCTTAATTTAAGGACATATTCAGATGTATTACACCAGGCGCTGTGACCCTCAACCCAGCCTGCACAGCATTTAAATAGCGGCGTGCCAGAAGAGGAGGTGATGCATTATGTGTGTAAAAGCCAGTGGGTTAGATAAGCAGTCTTCTTTCAGAAGAGGAAAATGTTTACAAATAAAATGAAATAAAAAAAATTAATAAATAAAAAGCCTGACACAATGCCAAAAGGGGTTTGTATCTGACCTCTTTAGCAAGCTCTTAAAGCACAACAAATAGCATTGTCACAAATTTAGGTGTGAAACCCTGAATGCTAAAGTAGGCCACGCACAGGTGTTAGGGGAAGATAAGCCGTCCTTTCCCAGCATTTTAAGCGATCCTGCTCAAAATATGAGAGGAGACACATTTCCCCATGCAGACACTGTCAATCATCCCCTGCGCAGATGGAAAGTTTGCGTGGGGCTGACGGTTCAAAGCTGCTATTGCTCAAGACTTAAATAAAGAATAAAGATACCCAACAGCCATCAGATTCGAGTCACAGGTCACCTGTGATTCCTCAAGGACCTGCCATTTTCACTCCTTACACCACTTTCACATTGACTTTGGTGTTAAACCTTTAGTATGCAGTTTCTCTAGTAGTATCACCTAGCCAAACTACAAAAGTAAAGCTAGTTTTCAAACAACCTTTGTAAACCTTTTGCCTCCCTCAACTCAAACATCACAAACACAGCTCTCACAGTTCTATAAAAGCAAAGCCATGTCCCAACAAGTAAAATAGGCTACTTTCAATAATGTGTCCAACACATTTGGAATACTTTTACCTTGAGGTTTAGCTTGTCAAGAAACCTGACAAGAAACTCTGCAAGTTTGTTGTATTAACTGAAACTCAAACATTTAATCAAATTCCTCCATCTAGTAAAACCACTGCTAGTGGTTACCCTAGTTTTACCCTGTTGTCTGTCTCTGCATATTTTAGCAAGTCTTCAAATTTTTTATCTGATTTTCTCCTTCCACACTGATTAAATATCCTCTGGTTTGGACTGCTACAGTAGCCACTAGGGGTGTGTGATATATGTAGTCTACGATAATATCATAATTGTTGTTTAAACGATATGCCATTTGACATTATGGAGTATATCTCAAAAACCAAACAAAAACACACCCAGAGATCACCCAGTGATCAAAACATTGATCACAAATAATCAATGTTTTGTAATTCATAGTAAATGTTTTAGACTTTTTGGCCTGTCAGTTCAATGCACACATCCAAAGGCATCGTTCACCATGAAGCTCTAAGACTAGGGATAATTGACAAACTGGCTGAAGTTTTGGGGACCATCTACACATTTCAGAGCCTGCATGTGAAAATGCTGTTGAAATTCTATGTCATCTTTAATTATGGGCTGATGTGTATTCTCCGTGCCAGACAATACAATCAGCTGGCTTTTAGTGAAGTGTACAAGGAGCACAAAGACACTAACAGCTGACAGCTCACAAATCATCACATGACAGTAAACCGTTGAGTTCAATAAGTTACTTTAAATAAAACATGCAAACAGGAGCTGAACAATTTAGCATGGGCTGGTTGTCTTCAATATCTACATGACATCCTTGTCAAGTTAAGTGATCAATTATTGAGCAAGAAAAAAGCTTGTGGAGGAATAGAACATTTGATATATAAATTGTTAGGAAAATTAAAACAGCTGTAGCCAAAGGCCTCGTCTATTCTTAAGCAAGAATATTCCAAGCTAATAAATATAAAATTGTTGAAGATATTTCGTACAACAGACATATAGTGAATATGCACAGCAGGGTTTTTATTGTATACTGAAACTAAATCTGAAATCGTTATTAAAAAATATACATATACTAATTTTCATTACTTGAAATAAAATAAACAACTGAAAATAAAATTCATTTTCATTTAGTTGAACTTGATGCACCTAAATAACTCAAAACTGAGAAAAAAATGAAAAATTAAAACAATTAACATTAAAAGAAATAATATAACTAATTCAAAATATTAATACAAATTATAATAGCATGTTAATTTAAGTTTAGAAGAAGATGGTGTTTTTGTGCCTGTGAAGCAGCAACCGTTGACACTAAGAAAAGATCACAAAACACAGTGAGAATGTTCTTTTTCCCCAAAACAAAAATTTCAATACAACATTGGCAATCATACAGCACAATGCCTTAAATTGCTGTCTATGAATGCAGCTCACTAGGTTTTTGCACTAAACTAATTCAGTTCAAATTTTTGCCTGTTGAGTTCCACAAGACATATTTTTCCCAATGTCCTTCAAGACTAGATTGTGAAAGCGCATTTCAGGAAGGGGGGTGAGAACAGAGAGACTGGAAAATTGAGTGAGATGACCCATATTTCTATTAAACAGGCTGATATGAGAAAAGACTTTGGCTATAATGGTCACCTTCATTTATTTGTGCCAAGGCCAGAGCCTTCCTCATTCCAATGAAATATTAGCGACACTTCATCTTTGAAGACCACAAAATGACAACTTTTTTGCTTTTCTTTTATATATATACATTACTTGATAAACCATTAATATCTGTCATTACATTATACAACAGATCCAAATATGGCTTTATTTTATATATATATATATATATATATATATATATATATATATATTTACATGTATGCTCTTAGAAGTTCCTTTCTTACCAAAGCAGCTTACAGGGGAAAAAAAAATCAGACATTATTTATGCATATTATATAAAGGCCTTCCACAACAGCTTAAATCAAATCATTTGGACTATTCATACTGGATGGCAGGGGATAATCACTTCTGATAATGTCAGACTGTGAAAAAAGATCTGATAAAAGCAAAGGTAAAGCCCCAGAGGAATTAGTGAACATTTAAAGTCTTTTCTACCAGAATTAAAATAGATCAGTCATGGTTGTTCTGTGCTTTATGGAATACTTATTTTTCTTATTTTGTCAAAACATCATCCATAAATCTGGGTGTATTAGTGGTGGTGAACTTAATTTCTTAAGAAATTAATTTAATGAATTTATGAATTATATATACTGTATAAGGTTCATCAATTTACAGGTATTATATTATAATTATTAGAACATTTAATGTGTACATGTAATATAAAACAATTTATAAAACAATTTCACATCTTTGTGAAAAATTAATTTTTTAATAAACTGGATGAATACACATAAGTGTGCAAGGGTCAAAATGCAAGGGAACTAGAAATGAATTTGCAAAATTAATTTATATAATTATATTTTTCCTAAAAATTGCCTTGTTGAAAAAACATATTGGACTAATGGAACTCCTCTGTTATGTGTTTTGAATTTCCCTGAATTAGAATTCAGCACATTTCTCTTCATGTCATTCCAATCCAAATTCCAATCCAACATCCTGCAGGGCGTGAATAATTTAATTCAAATTCACACTTATGAATTGAAAAGCAGCCAGTTCCTACATACATTTTAACATTCTGACCAACCCACTTAGTGCTGTAATACAGTAGCCTAAATATAAAGCAGCGGCACATCCAGCAGTGTATTTCTCTGCTAATGCCTCTTCATTGATCTCAGAGTACATTTATATTGAACTGTTGATTCACTATTTACAAGCAAACAACTGAAAGACAAATATTCATGAATTACTGTAATTACAGATAAAATGGGTTATTTTAATTGTACGTGTTCTAAAGATGTGATCTCAAATATAAGGTGGCCCAATAGCTCAGAAAAAACCCAAAACACAGATATAATTATAATTCAGTCTAAAAAGCTGTCTGGGATGATAATTATAGGCTGAAGGAGGGTTTCTGGGAAGACGGCTGTGGAGTTCACCGAACAAGAGCACATCCACTACAGAGGGGATAAATAAGACTGCTTCCTTCTCACAATAGAGCGGCATGAGAAAGGGTCACCTGAAACCAGAGCATTAGGCAGAGTGTGTGACTGGTATTTCCTGCATTAATGCAGGGATTTTTTTTTTTTTTATTGAACAAAAATAAATAAATAAATACATAAAACGGTCCACTATACCTCCTCATTATTTCTCCTCTAAATCAGTTGTTGTCAAACATAAAAGCCTTTTTTCCAGGTTTCCGACAGGTCTAAGGACAAAGTTTGATGCTAAAGTATTCTACCCATCCATGCTCATAAACTGAGTGAAAAGAAGGAACATTGCAACTGATGATTTTACATGGACTAGCCTATATATTGTGAAATGGAAAATGAAAGCACATATGACAGTTTTACCATAGTTTTATACATTTTATTATAATTGAATCTTTATGTTAACTTGTTAAAATATCAGTTTCTACATTTTAGGTGTACAGACACATTGTCTTATTTTATTATTGATTAATACTAAAAAGCAATGCAAATATATCTGAGCAAAAGGTAAAACTAGCTTGATACTGGATGTCAAACCTTGGAATGTTTACAAGGCCAAAGAATTCAAGAACATCAGCTCAAGACATCAATTCATAACATTTGGATCATGAATATTAATTAGGTAACATGACTGGAAAAGATCCATGTCATGAATGATCCTGTCATGACATGGATCTTTTCCTTTGAGATTATATACAATGTCTGAGCTCATAAATATATTTATGAGCTCAGTCTTTGTATATGATCTCACAGCCTTTGTCCCCACTCTAAAACATATTCTCATGACTGATCAGAGTATAACATATCATGCACTGATGTCATATGCTTATCAGCAGCGTTGCGCCACATGAAGTAGAACACACCTACTCACTGTCTGGTTCACTGCCACTTAATTCCTGTATATTTACTATGCCATTGGAGTAGAGTGCTGTCATTTCACAGCTCAAACAGGAGAAGCGCTATATGCCTATAATTGTAATCGGACAAGTAACTTGAAAATTTCAATACCAAAACCAATAATAACTGCCTTTATTTGTGATATAGCCTTTGTTATAGGGGTGTGATATATATATATTAGACTAGTTACACTAGTACACATGTGCGTTCTTTTACTGCATGATTCAGTATTAAAATGCATGAAGAATGATCAGAAAATTCCAGATATGGGGGGAGACAATGTATATATTTATATCATTTCATATAGTTAAACAATATCACACAAAGACTTTTTTGCTCCAAAAATCAGCATGATTACAATAGTGATTTTATACAACAGTTCGATAAACGAGAGGTTAATATTAAGAGACTAACATTTTATATTGCCTGATTTTGTTCTATTTCACCAACAGAAATAATTCCAAACAGCCACAGCACTGTTTTGCGTCTCTGAGCATCATGACAGTGTTTACTTCCTGAATGAATCAACATTTTAAATGATTCGGTTCAATCGCAATGACTCGCTTATTAACAGTGACTTGTTGCCACCTACTGGCGGTTTTAATTTCACATGCATTGCATTAAAGGGGTCCTATTATGCTCTTTTACAAGGTCTTGATTTTGTTTTGGGGGTGTACTAGAACAGGCTCTCATACTAGGCTGTTCGAAAAACATATATTTTCCTTGTATTTTACATTATTACAAAACCTCTCTCCCCAGTCTGGCATGAATGGCTGGAATAGTTCCTGCATCAAATGAAGGCCCGCCTTCTGAAATATGAAATGTGTTGTGATTGGTAAGCTGTGCCAGTCTGTGTTGTGATTGGTTAGCTGGTCCAGTGTGTGTTTTGATTGATAGCACTCGTCGCCTGGTCAGGAAATGTCATGCTCCTTGTCATAGCTGCTTGCTGCGAGCTTCAGTGTAAATATTGGGTCAAAATCAAATCAATTTGACAGCAATTTAAACCCGGATGATTGTAACCACTCTAAGCTTGTGTGTCTTGGGAAAGCTAGCGTGTCTCTGACATAGTGATAATAACACTCGTTGCCTTCTCTAGTGCAGCTAAACCAGGTCTCATCCCATTCATCGATCTTTGTGATATCACAAATCCTGGAAAATATGCGTTGTAGTCCAAACGAGTCGTTCGTTGAAGTTGTTGAAAAGTGATTTCTGTTAAATAAAATATCTCCTTTTGAATGAGACTTTGAGCTTTGTAACTTTACAGATATTTTTTATGCTCAAACATCAACATTACAGACTAACTAAAGCTGAAAAAGTGAAAAAGCATAAGAGCACCCCTTTAAACAGTGTGTAAATATATCTATTCCACTTCAGATGCAGCTTCTGTGTTTCCACTGCATTGCAAAGATGAATTTTTTGATACTGATTTCACTTTATTATTTTGTTTATTATTTTATTTAAAAAGAAAAATCTAACTAAAACTAAATATGTGACATGCTCACAAAATCTACTACATATACTCTATAAAAACTATACTATGTTTTGTATAAATACAATAAATAATTATATTTATAACTCAATTTAAATGTATTTTTAAGTAACTTTTATACTCATGACAAATTTACTTTTTTTTTTTTTCGTTTGCAATGTCCAAGAACAGCTTCACATTTAAATGATTTGTTTGTTTATTTTTAGACAAAATGTTTTGAAAAAAAATATAATAAAAGGGGACAAATTCAGGCACAGCAGCAATACATTCAAGGTTTTTTTCAAGAAGAAATCATGCATGTCAAAGACAGATAGATGCAGTACATTGCAGGTCAGAGCCAATGCAGCCAGCAAATTAGCAGCCCTGAACCCCACACCGTCTGTTTGGCCAATAAAATAAGCTGAGAACATTTATTATCTGTTCAATGGTTGGATTATCTGGATGTGTTCTCCAGGCATCCCACTTGTGTTGGGGCACATGACTTTTCCCATTGGGAAAAAATCCTAGAATCGCCCCTAGATCAACCTCCAAAAAGGACCCCAATTCAACTAGAAACTACCATAAAAATATCAACAGTAGTCCATACAACTCATACAAGTCTACTGAAACCATACAAGGGATTTGTGTGAAGAAAAATGCTAAAAATCTCACAGTTCCTTTTTCTCTTTTCCAGTTCTGATATTAGTAGGTTTTGAAAGATTTTCTAACATCATCCTACAGCTTCAACTTAGACACTTAGAGTCTGACAGATGGCCATCAGCTGCTTCAAATAGGAAGTCTCTGTATGCTGAGATTTGCTGAGAAAAAAAGCATCATAATAAAGATACATGGTGTGCTTGTACTATCCGTGCAGCATCAGACATAAAATCTCCTCATTATGACATACTTAATGTGGGCTCCTTCTGTTTTGTTAGGAGCTGAATATCTTTCAGGGTCTGTTCCGAAGCCAAAATGGCAAACCTGCTTTCTGACAACCCCAACACCCCCAGCACTATTAGCAATCAAGCATGTCATAGACGGTGATGCAGTCTCCCCTGACACATTCATAAATCTGCTAGTGAAAAGCCAAGACTTCACTGCCATCTCCAGCATTTAACAATCCAGGCAGAAGCACATCCACAAATGTATGTGTGCCATGAATTTGTGTAACAGCAGTGAACCGCCAAGTTGTGTTTTTTTTTTTTTTGTGGGCGTACATTAAATGGGTGTTTGTGAAGTATAAGTCCCTGCTGGTAGATGCAGAAACTACACTAGCATGCTGCCAAAAAGCATCTTTCTCCATTGATGGCCATTTAAATGACATATTTGGACTGTGTGTTTTTTTTTTTTTTTTTTTTTTTTTTTTTTTTTTTTGTGGTGCCACCAGCCAATCAATTGTCATAAAGTAATTTTGTCACATGGCAATCTCAGATGACTGGCTTAAAAGAGAGCCTATAAACAAAGATAGCTGCTTGCAAATCAAATATTTCCAGGAGACAAGTGAATTATTCTTAAAATAGGGAGACAAAAATGTCTCTACATTTTTTTAGTCCTTGAAAAAAAGATTTCAAGCAGTTGCTGCATTCAAAGACAGAATTCAAATTAAAAATATTAAAAAAAAAAACAAGCAATTTAAAAACAAATGTTAATTTATTTGGTAACACTTTACTTGAAGGGGTGTGCATAAGACTGGCATGACACCTTCATAATCATGACATGACACTTCATGAATATGAAGGCAGTTTTAATGCACGTTTATAACAACTGTCAGTAAGTGTCATTCACTCAGTTATGTCATTTTTTAATGCAAAGATGACATTGTTTAAGATGCCTTTGTTATGATAACTTGACATAAACCAATACATCATAACCTGTCAGTGTCTTTGTCATGACAACTTGATGTTACCATGACAACATTACCTGTCTTAAATCTGTCATAAACATGACACAGCAAATTATTTATCAAACTTAAAAAAATTACTTAGCTTTATGGGTTAACATTACATTAAACTATCATGTGGTTGGTTTTGACATTGGCTGTCATAAGGCCATTATAATTGTCATGAATATTTTTCTGACTACTTTTATTCAGTGGTACAAATTGAATTTGTCATTAAAATGTCATTAAGTGTTAATACTCTATATTTTATAACAATGTCATGAATATTTTTATTTTTTTCCAGTTTCCTCTAACAGAAGGTAAGTGTTATACAATATCATAAAATCAATCATCCAATAATAATAATAATAATAATAATAATAATAATAATTAAAATTGATAAAACAATTTTTTTTTTTTTTTTTTTTTTGCATTTGAAGAGCGATTCACCCAAAATTAAATAAAAACAGTACAATGGTGGTTTAATCCGTGCAGCGTTTGGTCCATATCACTGCAAAATCAAATAATTACAGCATCATTTATATTTTCTTGACATGCTTTTTTACATCATGCATAAGTCTACCTAAGACACCATCATAATGGCCTACACCTAACCATTTTATTTATATTACATGTATACTTTACATATATTACAGGGAGTATGCTTTTGAATGAGATGTAAGCGTGTTAACAGAGCAGGATCATTTTCAGTGATTATTTTACTCTTTTCTTTGCATAAAGCCATCGAATGGCTTCAGAAGGACTTGGAATGCAACACGACTTGTTTGTAATGCTTTTATACTGCTTGTTTAGGGTCAGTTTTTGCAATAAATACCTGTGACTACACTTATATTTCCCTGTTACGTGATTTATATTGTTCAGAAGTGGGTAGGTTTAGGGTAGGGGTGGGGTTAGGTGCTCCAATGAAAGTATACATTAATAAAAAATTACTAATTTTTTTTTTTTTTTTTTTACAAATGCATGCAAACCATTAAGACAAACAGCTGAAAACAACAGAGGATCCTGCATGTTAAAAAATCATGCTGAAGGGGTACCTTGAGCGTCAAAAATTGATGCCAAGTGGTCCTGACCAAGCTTCAATATGTGACGAGTTGGGAGTGAGAACGTGTTGCATTTTGAGGTGAGTTTTCAATGACACAGGAGTACGATTTCCTCTATGACAAATTCAATTTGTACCACTGTAGTTGAGGTAAGGAAAATTATTCATGACACTGTTATAAAATTATTTGACAGAGTATTAACACTTAATGACATTTTAATGAAAAATTAATTTTTTAATTTTTTTGATTGTGTTTGGGGTATTGTTATTGTGAATGTTATTTATTTATTTGTTTGAGTATTTCAATTTAATGACATTTTAATGCCAAATTCAATTTGTACCACTGTAGTTGGGGTCAAGAAAAGTATTCATGATGCTGTCATAAAACAATTTGAAAAAGTATTAACACTTAATGACAAATTTAATTTGTACCACTGAATAAAAGTGGTCAGAAAAATATTCATGTCACAATTATAATGGCCTTATGACAGCCAATGTCAAAACCAACCACATGATAGTTTAATGTAATGTTAACCCATAAAGCTAAGTAATTTCTTAAGTTTGATAATTAATCTGCTGTGTCATGTTTATGACAGATTTATGACAGGTTATGTTGTCTTGGTTTATGTCAAGTTGTCATAAAAAAGGCATCTAAAACAATGTCATCTTTGTGTTAAAAATTACATAACTGAGAGAATGACACTTACTAACAGTTGTCATAAACATGCATAAAACCGCCTTCATATTCATGATGTGTCATGTCATGAAGGTGTCATGTCAGTCTTATGCACACCCCTTCAAGTTAAGTGTTACCATTTATTTTACTTGTTTTTTTGTTTTTTGTTTTTTTACTTGCCCAAACAGCTGATATAACATCATAAGAATCCACAAGACTACAATCTATTATTTGAATGAATGCATTGTGAAGTAAAAAGCTGTGTTTGTAACACACAAACCTATCATTAAAACACTTCAAACTGTTGCTAAGATACAAGTCTGTTTGGACTCTTTGTCTGACGGCACCTATTGTTGTGCAAGTAATGTAAAGCCAAATTTCTCTAAATCTGTTCCAATGAAGAAACTAATTCATCTAAATGTTGGATGGTTTGAAGTTTTATTTATGGGTGAACTACTTATATTTAATTCATAGAATAAAGTATCATTTACTGATTTTAGTCTGATGAGTCATACGTTTTGCGATTATATATACATCATTTGAGTAAATTTAACTGCCATTGAGATGAACCACAAATGCAGAAAGAAAAGACACTAGAAAAGCAATGAAAAGGGCAACTAATGAACACCCTGAATCACCTGTGCCTCACTTGTACACTTACGTCACATTGACTCACCCAGTTTGAAGCGTGTGGATAAACCGGGTCACACAGAGTGTGAAAGCAAATCAAATAAAGTAGTAATGATGAACAAATTGAATCTGCCAAAGGAAAAATTACTTCGTTCAACAGCCAGAGAGGGAGAGCAGCATCTACCTTCTGTACAGTCAAAACACTGAGAGATTTTTTTAGTGGAATGCTCGGTTACATTTATTTAGCTGACAAATTGAGCAGGGATAAAAACGTTTTTTTTTTTTTTGCCTTCCTCTGAACAGGTGAACAGGTTCATTTAAACATCTTTGTGCTCCTCACTGACATCTATACGAGGTAAATGACCTCCGTGCCTCTGGCATTAAAACAGTGCAGGTAGGTTCTACAAAAACACGGATTAGGTTTGAGCGGATTATTCCAATTGAAGCACTCTTCACTATCTATTTAAACTGATGTACTGTGAACAGGGTTGCTAGAAAAATAGGAAAAATGCAGCTAAAAGTTAAAGACGTTCCTCACACTCGCATGGCTGAAAGATTGTTTGCTTTTCATCTCCATGTCTCGTGGTTACTTCTTTTGGTTTCAAGATCCATTACAGACCTGACAAATCTGTTACAAACCCATGGAGAGTTTTTCATCTGCAAAAAAAGTTGAAGAGAGGTACTTTATTTTTCCTTCCGACGGTTGAAGGATTATCATGATAAATCAGGCGCTCAAGACGACAGTTGTGAAGTGTCACGCGGAAGATTCATGCAAAGAGCTTAACTGTAACGCAACAAACAACCGTTTACAGCAGCTGTATTGAAATAGTAGACACCATTTCATTTGTCCTGTCAGGCCTGTCCCAACTACAACTGGTCTGGGAAGGGAAAGGGAACATTTCTCCCTGTTTGATAGGAGAGCGGAGCGAGAAAATGTGTGGTGACATGGTGTGAATTGAGGTTGTTTTGGGGGCCTATTGTGGTGATAATGCACAGCCCTAAAAATGATCTCCAACAGAGACAGGTGCACTGAGCCGAACATGACAAGACAAAATTTCAGCCAAGTCCAACATAAAACTAATGTCTGAGTAATTTCACAAAAGGAGCAGCATTTACTGACAAGAACTTAACAAATATCTGCTATTAGATGTCTTGTAGTTATGTTAATGGTATATTAATTATAAATTTATGCTATTTAAATAAATATAAAACATTGCATGTAATAATGGTGATTTTTTCATAATAGAGTACATGGTATGCATTTAACATTCATAATTTGCTTTTTAATGCTATAAAACAAAATTAAATATAATATAAAATATAACCCTGCAATGGAAACCCTGAATGCCAAATGCAACATAATTTATTTAAATATAAATGATTTTAATACATAAATGATTATGTTGATACATTATATGTTATATATTTATATAAAAAGTAAATCATACAATTAATACAACTATATTTTTAAACTAGCATTAACTTACATTACATTTGAAATTAGTTTGTGGTACCTAATGCAATAGCTTAAAAAGAAAAGCTTAAGATTGCACAATGCAATTTATTTGTTTTTAAAGAAATTTATTTGTCTAATGAATGTTCATATCATCATGAATGTTCATTTAAATTAAATGTTATAAAAATTGTATTCAATTTATTTATTTAAAAAAAAAAGGAAAATGCCCTTTGTGCATAAAACAACCCTAGTGAAAAATAAATACATAAATGTGTTTGAAATACATTTATTTAATGTTAAGTATACTACCAATACATTTACATATTTATGTACTTAATAAAAATACCCTGCAATTGTACTTTTAGTATTAAACTGGTATACTTAAAGTCTGCTAAACTGAACAACTAATTTTGTACTTAAAGGGTTACTCCACCCCAAAATGAAAATTTTGTCATTAAATCATTTACCCCCATGTAGCGCCATTTTGACAAATCTGAGCAGTACTTAGCAGAATTAGCAGAATTATGATTGGTGTCGTATTCCAATAGGTAGACCTGGATCAGCTGAGTGTCAGCTGATGCGAGCTTGACTAACCTGACCTGCCAGAACTAACACTACGCTCCATTTCTGTCAGGACCACTATCGTCAAAGATAACTTACAATTAGCATACATTTTAGGTTGGGGGTATGGTTCTGTTCTGGGCAACACTACCTGCCATCCTTGCAGCCTAGCATGGACAGGAGCAGAGAGAGCATAAATAACCCCCCAAAACAAACCATATGCTGAACGCCCCCCTTACCACATGCTGACAGCAATTCTAACTGAAAATGCCTTACGGAAGGAGAGTGGCGGTGAAGGGGTGCTCTTTTTTATAAGCAGTTAAGAAGAGCAGCAAGCCCCTTACCAGAGAAGGATAGCAACAAAGGGGTGCTCTTCTTTATAAGCAGCTAAGAAGAGCAGCAAGCCCCTTACCGGAGGAGTATGGCAGCGAAGGGTGCTCTTCTTTATAAGCAGCAAGCCCCTTTAGTGCAGTACCTGAAAAAGATTAAAGATGCAGAAAACCCACTAGAATTGCAGCCTAGTTTGCCAGTTTGCAGCAAACACAGCGTACTACAGCCGTAGAAGCAAGCAAATGAACTGGTTCAGAGATCGCAGATTCTACCTGGCCTAAAGCTTTAGCATCGATTTTAAAACTCTTTAAAAAACAGCATATAACTCAATAAATCAACTCATGAGTTTACAGGTTTGTCGCCTCCTATTGACATTTGCGCTCAATGTGATACAAGTCCTCAATGTGAAAACCCGCATGAGTATAGACCAAAATTCCTTACCAATACACTTGATAGCTTTATGCAAACAAGCATGTTGCTCGCTTAATCACAGCATGTTGCAGTGGTAGGGGAATCCTAAAGAATTAGAATTCCCAATAACCAGATGAGCCATACGCAGCAAGCATATTTCAAGAACAATTAGATGGCCTTAAATAACAGCTTCAACATTAGCGTCTTGCTGTTGCAAGATAACCTGGATAATAGCACTTGCAGTTACAACCGATAGCTTAAAGCAACAAGCAGGTCTAGCAACAACATAATACTGACACTAGATAAGCCTTAACACCAGTAGCTTTAAAACAAAGTCCTTTTGAAATAGCATAGACTGGGGCAGCATGCCCTTACAGAAGAAGAGAAGCAGCGAAGGGGTGCTCTTCTTTAATGAGCTGCTGAGAAGAGCAGCATGCCCCTTTAATGCAGTACAGCATAAGGTCAATACTCGAAATTTAGGCAACAGACATGTTGCCCTTATCCAGATAAACCTTAGTAGCAAAAACTAAACTATACTTAGTATAAAATAAACACATTTCAAATATATTACTTTTTTACTAGGGAGGAAAGTCTCTTTTCTGAGGAACTAAGAAGGTCACCATGTTCCATCTAGTGCACGTAAGCCTCCATCCTTTATGATCCATGTGCTGACCGAGTTGAAGCCAGTGCACAGAAAGTGAGGTATATTTCTGCACGCCTTTGTAAACCAAAGGTGTTCTGAACTGCGCTTATCAATGGCCAATGAACAACCATTCTGAGGACAGATAACAAAGGACGTCCCACCAGGGTTTAGATATAAGGATGGAGCATTGGTTTCCTCTCTGCCTTTGAAATTCAAAAGATCACGTTTCAAAAGGAATGGGTGAACAAAAGGGGGTGATGTGTGTGGTAAGGGAAGGATGAGGTGATCTTTTAAGCAGTGTGTCAGCAGGTAGAATGCAAGGGCAAGGATGGGTCATTGCTTTGCCACCACCGGCTGTATGTCTGTTCCTGATCACAAAAAAAAAGAGTACTAAATATAGATACGCAGATGATTCAGATCAGAGGAGTCATCCTCATGGCATACACAGTCACACAGCGAATGAATATTTTTGCTAAAATTGATCAGGCGTACACCTTATGACCTCCGACCTTAAGGGCTGGACAGGAAAAGGAGTGTGTTTCATCAAAATAACAAGTGTGGACAAGGTGACCTGACTTTTAAACAGCAAAGACAAAAGACACACACACATTTCCACTATTGTCCACCTTTGGGATTAAGAGGCCTGAATTAATGAGCTACCTGGTTTGAATGCAAGCAATGGAGAGAGCGGTAATAAAGAATGGCCTACTGTACAGTGGACAGGATTCAGAGTTTGGATGTTTAGCATTAGCAGTTACCTACTGCTGATAGATATGATAACCACATCACTATGCTGCCAAAAACTACTTTGGTGGTCACTGAAAGTTAGCCACATATTCTTGGAGAGAAAAACAAAAATTTTGTTTGAGGTTAAGAATTTTTCATATATATTATATATATATATATATATATATATATATATATATATATATATATATATATATATATATATATATATATATATATATATATATTATGTTATGCTGATCAATGCTAGATTTATTTAATGAAAAATAGAATAAAATATTAATAATAATATAATAAAATAAATAAAATAAAATTACAATCCACCTTTGTTTCAATTATTTAATTTTATTTATTCATGTGATGGCTGTCAGTTTTGTGTCTTGTATTTGCTCCCCATGTGCTCCCCATTACCTAGTTTCTCCTGTGTTCCAGGTGTATTTAAGCCCTGTGTTTCCTAAGTCTGGTGTGCTGTCTTAAACGTCTACCATGGTGTGTTCCCTGTGATTTTGGTCATTAAAGTTGATGATTGTTCAAGATCTCTTTTATCTCCTCGTTCCTACACAGTAGGCAAACTGTGACAATGTTGAGTTTTCAGCAGTCATTACTTTAATTTTCTGTGTCCTTCAAAAAAATTAAATAAAATGTAATATGCTTACTTGGTGCTCAAGAAAATGTCTAATTGTTATCGATGTTGAAAACAGTGCTTCTTAATATTTTTGTGAAAAAAAAAAAAAAAAAAAAAATATATAACAGAAGTTTAAAAGCATAGCATTTGTAGCAATATACATTTCTTTACTGTCACTTTTGAAGAATTAAATGCATCTTTATTGAAAAAAATAATTTTCCTAAAAACATTCCTAAATAAATTTCCTAAAAACTTTTGACTGAATAGGAATGCTAATAGATATCTCTCTTTCAACTGACTACACATGCCATAGAGAGCACATGCATACTGGGACACAAACAGGAATACACACAGGTCTAATAAAATTAAGTACACATACAATACTGTGATATGGCACTTATACCCAAAGGCAAACACACCCCTGCAAACAGGCCCAGAAATATGAATAAGTAACTTTTCCACTGTATTTTTACAGTAGTAGCTCTACAGTTTTTGCTATTAAATGATGACTGTCTATTTCCAGCACAGACAGACAGATAGATTTTGTTTAAAAAACAATACTGTCATTTTATTAGTCATAGTTTATCTTTCCTGTCCCTTTTAACAATTGGTTTTCAAAATCCACAAAAGCAGGCAGTAACTTTTTATTTGCTTTTTAGCCCTGGTATCCACGTGTGGCTCTCACAAATGTATTTAGCAGCCACAAGTGCATAAGCAACCACCAACATGAGGTCTGTGTTGACAGAACCCTTATGGAGACATTAAGCAAATAAAAAGATATTTGCTTTTCACATCAAATCCAAGATGGTAAGCTGAATCACATTATGTTTTAAGCTAAACTATGTGTAAACACGCCAACACCATCCACCTACGATGCTTCTGCAGCATAAGAGAAACTGAAATACAACTGCACTCTTGATTCATGTCCTGTATCAATTCACCTAACGAACAACACCTAAGAAAACCCAAGTGAATCCCTCACAAAAAAAAGTGCTGAAAGCGGTTCTCTGCGTGAGGCTAACAGACAAGCACCTGCAGGAGCGCCCATTCAAACAGGGCAGTGAGAAAACCAACCTCCACTATCAATACAGAGAAAAAGAGGGGTGGCAATATAAACATTTACCTTGCAGGGCTGGGTTTGAATGGAATCCCTGTGTGTCCACCATCGCAAGTACACTCTCTCCCTCGCTCTCTCCCCCAGTGAGGTGGCTGACAGGAGAATTGGTCATCTAATAGGTTCCCATGTAGCTCCGTCTCCCTCTCACGAGTTCGGCTCTAAGGAGGATTTCCTCTCATGTTGACAAATTAGCATAAGCTGCTTCCTGGCTCACCTGTACTCATCCAACTTGTTTGGCGCCTCCTCCACCCCGCTGTGCAGTGTGCACCTGAAACTGGCCACACCAGCTCGAAAATGTACTCTGTGGTGTGTTAGAGCAATTACTTAATGTGAAAAACGATTTAATTACACCTCCTGGGACGCTACAACACCAGAGCTCTTTATTGTTGGGATTTTAGACTGCCTGTGAAGTAATTGCAACTTTTAAATGGCAATTTTAAGACGTGAAGACAAGAAACAACTATAAACCTAGAGCTTCTTGTCCCCTAAGGGGAATAGAAACCCCATTCTGACTTTATCTTTGCCTTGTAAGCAGATACGACAATGAAGCCAGTGTGGATTGGAACTTGCAGAGAATGGCCCGATGGCATGAATCATCGACGTTCTGCTTTGTTTAGTCCTCAAATTTACTTTCATAAGGCTGATACAGCACAAATGATGACAAATGGCTCTGAGAGAACAATGACAATCAGATATTACAAAACAATCGTTTTGTTTGTTTTTGTCATCATAAAAAATGTATGTGATTTTCTGAAATTAATGGATAAGACCAACAAATGATGTGATAGAACCACAGTTGCTGTGCTAAAAAAAAGAAAGAAGCTAGACTGCTTAATTGATGTGATGCACTTTCGTTTGCTGAAAAAGGCAAACGAAACACACTATTATCAAACCTGTAATTTGATGTTACTGTTACCTAAAAGAGATACAAACAATGCTCTACAGACCAAATGGGCAACATGTCATTTCCCGCATTTCTGACACTCAGATTCTCATTTAGTCTTGTATTTCCGTCTGTGCATTGGAAGTAAGTGGGGTCCAAAGTAATCTGTGGACAATAATATGCATTTTTTTTTTTTTTTTTTTACAGAATAAAGAAAGTCATACAGGTTTGGAATGACATGAGGGTGAGTAAATATTCAGTGGAGCATTATTTTATTTTTGACAGGAATGAAAATGAGGCGGTGAGGGATAGAAGTACAGTGCGTTCAATAGATTTTATAACATACCGATTATCCAGTCAACAAAATGTCATACCAAAAAAAAAAAAAAGATTTAATAAAAAATCACAAAAAGCATTTGAGAGTTTACATGGTCGAGGACCTTTATACATCACATTATATCACACCAGTCCTCAGGTCCTTACACTGGCTTCCAATTATATTTAGTATTGATTTTAAAGCACTTTTACTCATTTATAAATCACTCAATGGCCTAGGACCTAAATACATTGCAGATAATGTATGTTCACTGAATATAAACCTAACAGACCACTCAGATCATTAGGATCGAGTCAGTTAGAAATACCAAGGGTTCACACAATCAAGGGGAGTCCGCTTTTAACTATTAACAGTTGGAATCAGCTTCCAGAAGAGATCAGAAGTGCTAAAACATTAGCCACATTTAAATCTGGTAAAAAATGTTTAGCCTGAATGCACTGCAAGTCACTTTGGATAAAAGCGTCTGCTAAATGCATAAATGTAAATGTAAATCCAGACTCAAAACTCAGCTTTTTAGCTGTGTATTTATTGAATGAGCACTGTGCTACATCCGAACTGATTGCACTGTATTTTATATATAATAATTTTCTATTTTTTACTGTTTTAAATTCATTTAAAAAGTTTTTAAATTCATTGTTTTATTGTTGTGATATTTTTTTTATGATTATTGTAAAGCACTTTGATTTACCATTGTGTATGCAATGTGCTGTATAAATAAATTTGCCTCGCCTTGCCTAACCTGACCAGGGTCTATGATGACAGGATTTTCATTTTAGGCCGAACTATCCCTTTAAGGCTGTGTGTTTAAATCCATTTCCATGGTTAAGTAGTTGACACTCACAAAAGTGTGACTCTTTGAAGACAACTCTTCCGATTGTCTTCAGTGGGCAGCCACAATTATGAATTGCAAAGTTGACTTTCTGGTCCACGCATGGCGTAGCTCATTAGAGAGCAAGAAAGATGAATAGAAGACGTTCACCTCGAGTATCTGAGTCTAAACTGCATTTTAAGAGAAATATGGAAATCTTTTCATCTGCAGAATGCAAATCTTCTCGCCACCCAAATAAACTCGCCAGGCGTGAAGACTTTTAACAAGAAGGTCCAAAGAGCGACCCTTGGGTCTAATGAGTGTGCATTGGCACCAGCTCCTCTCCTCAGCCCATCTGATAACTGCTCAGCCTCTGGAACATGCATCAGACCGATAGGTTACTCCGAAGAGGTTTTGGTTTACAAGACTGCTCGTTTTCAATATCCATCAGATTCCCTGGAAAAATGGCCTTGCTCAATACGCATACACCTCAAAGATGTTCTCATGAATAACATAACTGAATTATCACAGCAACATCCCAACTTACATGCATACCACTATTATGTTACACATTCAGAGAGTGCTGAGTAAAAAAAAGAGCCCAACATTCAGGCCAATTGTTGTGGCCCCATTGTTCAAATCCTGATGGGAATCTCAGGGGCTGGCTGAATAGAGATAATACTGCGGTCTCCTGTTACTTCCCATGGTTTCTAAGTGATGGGGTCTTGGCTCATGTTCACTGGCTTCTTCTTAATGTTTAGATGCACCTGATAATAACATCACCTGGACCTCCTCCTCGTCCTCATCCTCTAGGTCTTTGTATAACCCTAACTCATTGAAAATAAATCAATAGAAGCCTAGAGACTGGGACTCTTATTTCTGGCTGTGTCTGTAGTCCACTGAAAGAACACAAAAAGTGAATTCACCAAAGCCCAGTAATTATGATTAAGAGCTTACCAAACAAAATGGAGCAGGGAAAGAATGTTTTCTGCTAACTCATCCTTGCAACCGAGGATACAAAGTAGACAGTAGAAAAGGGCATTTGTATATATAATTTTTCACGGCATTTTATCTGCTCTTGTCTTTCATATGCGTATTACATCATTCTTCACAAATCCTCTTAAGTGAATACAAGAGAAATATCCCATAGAATAAATTTCCAAGATGGCTTGGTTTAAACTGGAAATTTGATTCTCAAGCCCAAAAAAAAAAAAAAAAACTGTTACAAAGGTGCTTTAAGAATATAAATTATTATTATTATTATTATTATTATTATTATTAATCACTTTTTCTAGCACATTACCAAAGATCAAGAACATTTGGCATTCATTTAGATTATACTAGGGCTGTCAGTTTAACACGTTAACTCAGTTAATTAGTTATGAAAAAATAACATGATTAAAATATTTTAACTCAGTTAACACACTGGCCCCGCCCCCAAATCTGTACATCATCTTACATTTTATACAGTTGACTGGTGACAAATATGATGCAGGGCAACAACTCCATAAAACAGTTATGCCCTAAAATGCAAGATATTGGGTTAAACATGCTCCTGTATGAGTTTTTGTCTCATATTTAAATCATATGATAAGCGATATCACACGAGAAGCAAGAGCAATATGACGAGTGCCGTTTCTGACCTGAATATCACAAGTTTAAAAGTGATTTTATACAACAGTTCGGTAAATAAGAAGTTAATATTGTTATATTTTAAACACAATATTATGTTTTTGCTCAGTTTTGCAGAGAACATATTACCTTTAAAGCCATGGCAGAATTGTTTCGCGTCTCCGAGCAGCACGGCATTGTTTAGTTTTGAATGAATCTACGTTTTGAACGAATCGTGTGAATCAATGATTCAAAGGCCTATTCATAAAAAGAGCCATTTACTTAATTCTTGAATGAATCAGCCGTTCGAATGAATGACTCATGAAGACATTTACCGCCACCTGCTGGCAGATTTAGTTTCTTATTTAGCGTTTCATTTATTTTTTACATTTTTGTTTTTAAATAATAATAATAATAATATTGATAATAATAAAAACATTAAAGGGATAGTTCACCCCCCCAAAAAAATAATTCTGTCATCATTTACTCAAACCTGAATGACTTTCTTTCGTGGAACATAAAAGAAGGTATTTTGAAGACCGTTGTAACAAAGCTGTTTTAGTTACCAATGACTTTCATTGCATGAACAAAAAATACTAAGATGTTTCTAAAATGATCTTCTTTTATGTTCCATAATTTATGTATAGACCATTGTAGCCTAAATGTGTATTATGTTTATGTGTAATAAATTTTATGTTGAATCAAATAAAATATTTCTGAAGCTACAATTTGTAATGTCTACTTGATTCTTTCTCATTTAACATGAAAATAGCTTTAAATAATCTTTTCACAGTCAATTTTATTTTGCAATTAATTAGCTTAATTAATCGAAACATCATTTAATTAATTAGATTAAATATAAAAATCCTGGCCAGGACGTGTCCCATATAAATGGCACATATGGCCACCCTGTTTATATGAAAACCTTGTTTGTTATTGACAGTATTAATGCATTCAGATGAAAAAGATAACCAAGTGTGTGTGTGTGTGTGTGTGTGTGTGTGCACTTCAAATGTGCACACTCAGAAAAAGCGAATGTCAGAACAGCACCAGAATGAAATGTTTAACAGGCAAGGTTGTAAACCACATGCAAATAATGCACTCTTGTGATTGCTAAGTGCAGTGTCGCATGAGTGTAACTGTACCACTGTGTTAACATTTGATGTGAATGTCGCATTGTACAGTACATTAAGATGGAGGCACCAAAACTGCAACTGCGATAATACGATATTACCTCACAAGCAGATCATGGAGACATTTTATTGTCCAGGGTCAAAAATCCTGATATCACATATTCTACCCCTACTCGATAACCAGTTAAGACCAACAAAGTAGCTTAAGCTGGTTTAAACGGTTTTATTTTTCAGCAGTAATTTCAACAAGGCCTTCATTCCCGCTTGTATAGGTGGCAAATTAATAGCTCTATAATTTTGTTATACCTGCACTAGCACCTTCATTCACATCAGATGTTAAGGCAGCACATGGTTTTCTTTAGTATTTACCTCAAGCTGCTTCCATTAGCATGTTTGTATCATGGCTAATGCTCTCAGCAGGAAGAGCGGGTGGGAAGCAGCACAGTCACTTGTTACTCTGATAATCTGCTGTGATGGGATCGCAGCACCAATCGATGTTTCAAGATGCTTACACTTACAGACATGTGGACAATTAGACCAGCAAGATTAGCATCTGGCATAACACTCACTTCACACATGAAGAGCCAGAGACTCAAGAAAATGTCAATACAGCAGGCTTTAATGTGATATATTATAAACAAAACCAAAAAATGCATTATAGAATTTCACTAAGAGAAAGAATAACTTGTTAGCGTAATCTGATGTTTACCGGATACTTTTCAGATGCGCACTCCACCTCAGAGCCAGCCACTACAGGTGAAGAGGAGCTTCAGCAGAACATCAGTTAAAGCCCGGCTCACACTGTACGATTTTGGCCATGATTTGGTTGTCTGAGACAAATTTTGAAAATCCCAAAAGATTCCTATAATCCTAGGCTAAAATTTGTAGTCTTTAATCACTGGTTTGACATGTTCACCAAAAGCCGATTAATGGGCAATTATTAAATTTTACCTCCGTTGAAATTCTGGCAGTCAGAAGATTTGGCGCACAGTCCTGCAGTGTGACTTCTCCTATGATGAGCGTCAAACTTTTTTTTTGTTTTTTTCAAGAAAAGCCTGATCAGAATTAATGCTAGAGATTTGTTCTAACTGCATAAACTCCAGCGCTCTCATTCTCTGCTCACGGAATTCATATGAAACTTTGCCTTTGCTATGATAAACACCAGTTGCGCTGCTGTTTTCATGTGGGTGTGTAGTACTGCTTGCATTATACGTCTTAAATATGCTGGTATTGCAACAAATTTCTATACTTTTAATGATAGCCAACATTACAGCCCCACGTGCAATGCAGCTTGCGGTCGCTGAACCTGTTGAATGTGTATGTGCCTTTGCTATGATAAACACCGGTTGTGCTGTAGAACTCCGGACAAGTTTTCTTGCACGCACACGTTTTTAACCCATCTTGACTGTCGTACAGTACAGTCTGCATGATCATCATGTTCGTACAGTCTGACAAGTACAATGCTAAAGGGCTTTTAAAAATCGCACAATGTGAGCCAGGCATAACTGCAGTCAAATCAGGCCATATATTTCAGTAAAAAAAAAAAAAAAAAAAATCCTGAAATGCGAATGAAACTACGAGCATATCAGATCTGTGTCACGTTCAGCAGCGGCAGCTCTTAAAGTAATAGCAGCCAAATAACCTAATAACAAGCTGCTGTGATGTCTGTTTATAAAAGAACAAAAGAAAAAGAGGAAATCAATAACTTTTTTAGCTTTAAGGATTCATCTGTATTTAAGTTAGAAGTTAGTGTTTGATAACTTTATTAAATTTCTGTATGTGTCCTACTTGCTGAAGGGCACATGTAAATATGACATTTATTATAATGGGTTTATTTTAAGTTCACTTAAATTAGAATTTGTTTTTAAATTCCAATAAATGTTAGCTCTCAATTATAATATAATGTTGAATAGCCAATAGTCAAGGGTTTAATACTAGGGGAAAAAATATATATTTCATAGAGACATTACTAGTATTGGTATCAGTGATACTCGCTTTCAGTCATAAAGATGCCACTAAACAAATATTAAAAATATATTGTCTTTATGTTGTTTCTACATTAATTTGAAGATAGTCAAATAAATCAATATAAGCATATATTTAAAAACTGTAATATTAGGTGGGATTAATCACGTTTAATCGCGATTAATTTTGGAAAACTGTGGGATTATTTAGTTCATTTTTTTAATCAATTGACAGCACTAGTTTATATATAAATTTAGATCAATGCAGTCAAGGATTATTGTCCATTGATAGTTCATCCATAAACTAATAAAAGCAACCGTGTGGTAAAGTGCTTCCACACATAGTGAGTCTTTGGTAATCATGCTATGTCCACACAGTCATTTTCTATAGTGAAATCAAAGCTTTGTGTGTTTAGTAATGTTTTTTTTGTGATTTGGTGATTATAAAAATGACATGTTGCTTTGCCTGACAGGTAAAAAAGAAGACATCTCATCAACTGGCTATATCTTGCATTATATGCTGGCAGACTGGTTCAACATCACTGATTACAGTCTACAGCACTGCATAAAACATGTTTTCATGGCAGACCCTGATCTGTAGAATAATCTTTTTTGTTGCACAGTTCACTCTATATCCACCTTATTTTGCAGTGCAGATGTACTTAAAGCCTCATACATTCAAGTTACAAATGGCCACAACCACTCTTAAGTCCAAAATAAAGAGGAGAGATACATTTCAGACAAAAAAAATAAAAAATAAAATAAATATTCTGTGATGGCTGCTATCTGCGATTGCTATGCATTAGATTTTTACACCAATAGACACTTTTTTTTGTTTATTTATTTTTTTTTTTTTACGCAATGTAAATTACCATAAAATTGTGGAGGTGTTTTGCATTTAAGGTAGTGAAAAAAAAAACAAGTTCTAGAATTTTTAAAAGACAAAACACTGCAGTACTTCTGATCACACATGATCTCTAACAGGGATGAATGAATGAAAGCCTCTAGTAAATCTACCTTTCACTCTCTCCAATAGACCTTAGTCAAGGTAGTGCCATTTTTAATATTTGACAGGAATGAAAATGAGGCTGTGAGGATGGAAGTACAGTGCATTCAGTACAGTGGACTGTTTGTACCGTTTGTTCAGATGACAAAACTTCTTTCTGAATAGTAGACAAAAACTCCATAAAACAGTTTTGAAAGTCGTGAGCTGTAAAAATACACAATCCAGAATCTTTATTTATACAGTACGTGCCACTGTAAAGACTTTAAGTCTATCCCTCACAGCCTCATTTTCATTCATGTTAAATTCAATATTGCGTCTAACCTAATTAAGATCTACTCGCATACAAATAGGACAATTTTATCCCCCAATATCAAATGACAAATTCCACCAAAACAATGTCTGAAGAAAAAAATTTGAATGGAAAAATACTGATCATTTGTACTTAGGCCCCTTTTGACACACATTTTGTACCAATCAAATGAGGTGTAATGTAAACTAAAGCTAGCTATTTAAAAGAAGCTACAATCTCTCAATATGTCCTGCCTAAACGTACAGTTTCAATTGGAAATACGTCAACCAAGGAATGAAATTTGCATTCATTAAGAGGTTTATCAGCAGGCAAATGTAGCCTCTCTCCTTCACCCACTGTCGATGCCTCCATCTGAGGTTCTGCATTTGCATGACTGGGGTTATTGCACTTGACTCACCCCATTGATGAATATATCTATCACTCTAATCGTATTTCCATACTGTTTGCAGAGAACGAAACATAATGTGAAATCCAGGGTTACCATAATGTATTACTCTGAACAGCAAAAAAAAAAAAAAAAAAAAAACATAACCATGGCAACAATTTCCCCTATCAAAGACAGACAAACACAGTAAAAATATATCCTTTACGTGATTATATATGTAGTAATTAAACTTTAAGACTAACAGATTATTAATAGAAGGCTTGTACATTAGCAAAAAATAAATTTAAAAAGTAAACATTACAAATATGATTTTCCTTCTCAGTATTTCTGTCTTGTTTTCCAGAACAAATATAAATATCTGATTCTTAAATCAAAATACATTTACATAAGTAATGAGACACATTAAGACATATTCAGTCTTGTTTTCTTATTCGGTGTGTTCTGCTTAAAACAAATATCTGCCAAATATAAATAATAAAAATAATCTTGTGTTACCTTTGAACAAACTTAATTCTCACATAATTATTATTATTTTTTTTTAAGAAAACAAGACTTAATATTTTGTAAGTTTGCTTCTCAAGTACATTTATTCTGATTTAAGAATGTTTGCATTGGAAAACTAAGAAAGGAAAGTTTTTTTTTTTTTTGTTTGTTTTTTTTGCTGCAGTGTATGTTGTCTAGAATATGATGCAATGAGCACTGGGCTCTTTATCTCTAAAAGCAGTGAAACCTGACCTCTCCAATTGTATTTCGAATACAAAATGACAAAAAAATATTTTTCATAGACTACAAAAACCACTCTTCTCTCTACCCAGAACCCCCAGAGTAAACCCTGTTTCTATTTGAGTAACAGGACCTACTTTCAAACTATCAGGAGCCCTGTGTTTGACAGCACATTAAAAAGAGAATTTCTACAACTGAACCTAACAGAACAGTTAAAAGACTCAAAGTAACACGAAGATGAGTGCTTGAAAAAAAAAAAAAAAATCAAGTTGGAACCACCAGCACGCATTTCTCCTGACAAATGTGTCTTATCCAAAATTCTAGAGAGGAATAAAGAGCCAGAGCATTCTTTTTTGAGGCAGCCTTCCGTTTCAGCGATGGCTTGAAGATAAGAAGGATGGCATGAATTCAGAGCAGTATGGATTCACTTTGTAGTTCAGTGGTGACTGTAGAGGTAACTTAAAACAGCAGCCTGCCCTGTCACCTCAGTCCTTTCCCTTCCATCCTCTGCTCACAGATCTTGCTTTCACGCTCCAGTAGACTGCCTGCCCCCTCAAAACTAATATCAAAACCCTCTGAATTAATCACTTCTCTCAGTCTTGGCTTTATAATGAGTCTCTGTGGGAATTATAAACGGAGTTGTATTGGGTCTCTGAAATGTTCTTGACGTCCATTGTGTTCTTCTGCAACAATCGACAGCAATGCTCAAATATCACCAAACTCCTCAGCACTCTTGTAAATGTCAATAACAATGAAAAATATATTTAGGATACCTGACATTTCATAACAGTAGGGTAATACATTCTAAATAACTAACAGATATGACCAAACACTAGATCAATTTGGCCATCAATTTGTCCAGGTTTCCCAAGGGACTAGGTAAGAAATTAGTACGAAATTAAACGTGTTTGTAAAATATCTACTTTAAAATTACTTTACAGGGCAGACAATAATTTCAAACTTTATCTTGGGTAGGTATGCTAAGTAAAGCTAACTACATTTAACCTAGGGTTGGCCAATATATGAGTAGACACGATCAACCTGTAGAAATGTGTCAACCCGTACAGATTTTGGACTATCGTCTCTATTGTGGTCGAACGCTTACGTGACATTGATGTGTTATGTGGTCACCAAAACATGTCGTTTGCACACGTTTTTAAGCAGTGTGGTTTAAAAAGTGATTTCAAGACATTGAAATGCAATCAGCAGTAAAATAACTCATTTTGCTATATGCAGAGACGGTGCTCACAGAGGGCAAAGTTATTTTTGCCACTTTATAGGACTTGAAAGGTTAAATACACACACTTATATGTGTCAAAATTACTATCTTTGCAAGTATCCTTGTAAAGACAGTAATTTATATCTTAAGTGAAAGCAAACAGCTGAGAAAGAAACGTGTTACAATATATTCTGTCAAAATGTCCGAGCAGCTCTTAAAGTGACAGCAGTCTAATCTTCCTGCTGTCTGTCATTCGTGTTAATCAAACAAAAGAAGAAAGAAAATCTTGACTAAACCACTTTTATAACTTTAATAAGAAATATATATCTAATTTACACAGTAACGAATATGTAGTGTTTTTATACATTTGATTACTTTATACAATGCATGTTGCATATCTTATTTATTTGTTCTACTGTAGCTTTGTTGTCCTATTGTTTGTAATTAGTTTTTTTTTTTTTTTTTTTTTTTTTATAAATCACTGACTATTTACTTGTGTTCAGTGAGCTGGAGTTAGTTTTTTTGTGATATTGGTGACAAGAATTCTGAAATGTCCATGGTATCAAAAATTTGAAATCATAAAGAACTTAAAGCAAAAATAACTGTATCGTTACTGTGAAATAAATTTACTTATATCGTGCTATAAGATTTTGTTCATATCGCCCTACCCTAACCTTCAAATTTAACCTGCAATAGTTTTCATGTTAAAAAAAAATATTACATCCTGACCTTAGTGTCAAAATTTTGTGTTTTGGCCTGGCAGCCACCGTAAAAATTAACTTAATTTACTAGGACTAAGTTACTATGTTACAAACTATGTGCTGGTTTATTAACAGTTGCTACATGATAAAACAAAATAACGTACAACATAAAGATATGAGTGTGATTTGCGACATTATCAAGAAGTTTAATCTGAAGACAGAATTTTTTTAAGACTTGACCTTTACTGTTTAGTAAATCCTATTATCAGTTTTATTATGCACAAGATGTCTCAACTTTTTCTTTGCACCTGCACCTTCCTCAGCTCAGAAAATACATTTTCACGACCTTATTATTAAAAATGATCACACGCTATCATCTGCTCCAACAGAAACAACAAAACAGACCTTCTAAACAATTTGATAAAAGACATCTGCAAATGTCTAAATGAGAAAAACAAATCTGAAACAACAACAAGAAAAAACATGTTCATAATTCCATGCTCTATATATATCCCTTTAACCTGTTGATGTCAATAACACATATTTCCACTTGTTTTCTCCCTTTCTGAGGAGAAAGGATGTGCAATACTTCATTAATCCTGGGCGCTATCTGGGGAGAGTGACTTGTAAATGGTAAGCAACATTATCAATCCTGAGATGGAAGCTTGTGATTCATCACAATGTGTTTCCATTAAAAAGCCCCACGAGAACAGCTCTTGTGTCCTGCATCTTTTTCGATCAATACCTGCGGCATGGATAGCCTTCTATGCAGCTCTGCAAACATGCATTAAGGCATGTTTAGATGTAAAATGAAAGAGTAAAAATAAAACTCACTCAAACAGAGCTTCATTGAAAAGTAGCCAAAAATACAGAAACACTGACCATCAGGATACATTTGCATGAGTTAAATAAATCAACACCAGTCAGGAATGCATTAGAACCATTTAGAAGTTAGTTTAGTTAAAATAGTGAGGGTCATTTCTGCAAGTTACTTTGGTAAGGACATTGTCAGATTAGGTGGCGACAAGTGGCCATCTTTATGAGTGAGTCACTGATTCATACACTCAACCAGTTCTTTCAAAATGAGGGAATACATTTTTTGATTGTTCATTGTTTGGAAATATTTCTGTTTGTGAAGCAAAGTACACAAAGTAATCAACAATAATGTGTCTGAAACATAAGTTACTTAATTGTTAATTGTTGTCTAAAACCAACGTCACATGATTGCTTATTAAAGTATCTTAGTATATTTTTACCAGATTGCATTATTTAATTGCTAAAATATTTGGAGTCTGTTTTATCTTTGTCTTTCAGTTTCGGTGTGAGAAATAACAAGTTGTTGGTATGAGAAAATATTTTGGTTTAAAATAGCTAGGGAAAAGGTCTGCTCTGACTCATAACTGTTTTTTAGATCTCTCTTAGATCTCCTCTCTAATAAAGTACATTTTCTAACAAAATACTAGTCAAAAACAAAAACAATACCTGGAAAGCTTATTTCATATATTCGGAGCCATAAAATAATAATAAATAATAGTAATCGTTATAAGGGTAGGGGAGTTGCTTATTGGATTACTGATATAGCTTAAAGTGATCGTCTAAAGCAAAAGGAGTTTTTAGAGAGCAGGGTTTGGGGTGACAATAAAAAGCGCTAGAGGATAATCTCTTTAATCATAGTCTAAACAGCCCCAATAGCTGCACAGTTTCTTATTCTCCTTTATCTTACATTCATTTTCCCCTGAATAGTGGTTGCTTGTCCTACATAACAGTCATGGGCAGCAAATCCTCTTAGCATCTAATCATTGGCTTTATTCATAAAGGAAGCTCTTGATGTATTGACAGAACTGAATGCCCCAATCTCACTTGTGCTACCAGCTGGACTCCTCATTCTTATATCTCCAGCCTACAGAATGATGCTTCAGCAGGACAATTCATGCCATTCAAACACCAGCATAGAGAGTTATTGGCTGAGAAAATAAGAAATAGGGCAACTGGAAATTTAAATTAATTTCTTAGTTTCTGCATTTTGAGTGATACTGCAATGAGTGATACTGTTTCAAATCACAAAACAGGTTTGTTTTGCCTGACTTTGACACATATCTCCAGCAGTTTGCAGTGAAGGCTGCGGTGTAAATATTAATTGTTTTTCTTTCTTAGAAATGCACAATTGCACAATGCCAGTTACTTTGTTTTCCCATTTATTGACTGACAAGTCTCCTGTCCCCATATTGGGAGAAATCGGAAGTACAGAGGTGTTGTGTGTGCTGTGTGAACATGATGTAGTTCTAGACTAAATGTGAATGTGCATTAATTCATCCCACTCACAAAAAAAAAAAAAAAAAAAAAAACTTTTAGAATTCATCAAAATTAATTATAACACAAACCTGCAATAATTAAATGTTAAATAACACAAATGTATCTAATCCCATTTTATTAACTAATGGCTTTGCTGCTGAACTTTCATCCAGTTCAACAATTCTAATAAGTAAAAATGACTTTAGATAAACTAACAATTGTGCTTAATTTTTTATTTTTTTTTTATCCTGAAGAGTGTTGAACCTTCTTCTCCTGTGTTCTACTGTACAGACGTGAATTTACTTTTCCTTCAGCCTAGGTTTATTCATTACACATTTTGATGTGAAAGGGCTTTTACATTTGTTATGAATAGAACTTCTTATATTAAAAACAATCAAGCCTTGCTCATATTTAAAAAGTAACTCAAAAGTAACATAAAACATTACTTTCCATAAAAAGTAACTAAGTAATGTAATTAGTTACTTTTTTTAGGGAGTAAAGCAATATTGCAATGTATTTCTTTTAAAAGTAACTTTCCCCAACACTGCAAATGAGTAGCACAGTTTCGTTCCCCTTTTGGTGCATAAACATGATATTGAACATTTATTGAAGTGTTCTTATCGAGGATAAAAAAAAAAAAAAATCCTTGTTTTATCGATTTCAGTTACTTCACAGGTCCTTACTTATTTTTTTGGTGGTGTAATGGCATAAATGTAACGGTTTTGTAATATAGACATTAAGATATGTGCAAAATTCAATAGCATAAACTATGTTTGAAGACAAAATTAGTTTAGTTACTATTTTTTATTCACAAACTTATTTCAGTTATTTAATTGTCATTGACAGCGGGGCTTTATTGCGATATTGGAAAAATAAGGCTGTCACATTAATTATCTCTTGTTAGTCTATCATCAGACTGTGCTCATTAATTAAGTGATCAGTCTCTGAACAGGTTGCAATGCAACAGTCTAATGTGGAAGTGAGCCATTATTAACAGCTGCAGCACACAAACGCGCTATCTCTGAGGGATTTTCAAGGATGCAACTCAAACACTAGAGCTTTGAGCCCTGCTTATCGAGCACTTTTGCTCAAAACCAACTATATATGAGGACAAGCATTTGTTTAAATGAGTAACCCTCATCACCACCTCCTTTTTGAACAGAACAGCCTCAGTATGCTTTGTTTATACAGCTATTTGTAAGTCTACTCCAGGGATGCATCTAATCACCTGTGTCTCTCAACAGCCTGTATCTATTCTGATGAGCTAAATATAAAAAAAACTTTTCTCTTTCAGTCGGTCACTCTCGACGTCACATCGGTGACTGATGAATTGGGATCTTGCTTAGAGAGACCAATCTACTTCGAGTGTAAACTAAACAAGCCAATGAACATAGGCATGTGACAACGTTGCGTCTTTGTAAAGACGTTGTTGCGTCTTACGACAGACAACTTATCACCCGTGCATTTCTGGATGCGGTCATTACCTGGCATTGGGTGATGGTCGTGATCGCTGCCTCACGTTCCTGGGCATTTAGCACGCTGAGGTGGCGTTTGTGGATGAGTCATGTTCTCAATACAGGAAGATGATCATCTCAGAGTTGCAGTCCAAGCTATGTTACCTCAAAGGGGTGGAGCTCCATTGCCTCTGCCCCGATCTAGTACTTGTCATGGCGACAGTCAGGCGGGGAAACTTCAGGCAGCAGCACGGGCGGTCTGAGGGTAACATTGATGGCAAACCCTCCAGGGAACCAACCCTCGGGAGACCATCTCTCCTCTTGCACTCCGCAAACAGTTGAGCTGCCAATGGAGCGTGCTGGGACCTCTACAAGGAGCGTACCAGCAGTATCCTTTGGTGCTCCTCCCGACACCCGGATGTCGATTGCTGCATTGGAGGGTGAGGCGGAGCCTTCTGGAGAGGAAGATTCGGCTGCACTGCTGCCTCCGGGACTGTAGCAATGCCTGAATCAGATCCAGAAATAACGGCTATGCATTCCCGGGCTGTCGTGAGGGTAGGGCTCCACCTCAAGGTTGGACAACTAGTTCTTCGGGGTGGTCTGCGTTGGTTCTCATTGCCCCGCCCCGGTGCCATTTTTTCTGAAGGTGCATGAAGGGCTTACCAGGTTGGGGATGGCACCTTTTTCTTCCAGAAACCGACCTGTTAACTCCCCCCTTACTACTCTCAACAGTGGTGCGACTAGGGGGGTATACGGGGGTCCCCCAATGCAGTTGTGTCATACTACCGCCTCCATCCCACAGGGTGAACCGTGCCTCCCCTCCCTGGTCTGTATGTACTCGTCTGGTCTGTCCGGCGATGCTTATATGGCCTGAGGAGAAGCTTCCTCTGCCTTACACGCTTATTCTTGCCTAGGGTTCGGGCCGGCTGACTCCCAGGTAATCCTGAGGCCCCAGGCCCAGCTATGTGCCCAAGGTTCCTACTACCCCCTTCAGGGATCAGGTAGTGAACCTGGAAGTGCTGCCCCCAGAGAAGGCAGACCCAGCCCTAGCTTTGCTTTGCCCCTTCTGAGCCCTGAGATGGTATGTAGACCGGACACAAAGGTTTAGGACCTCAGACCAAATCTTTGACAGTTACGGAGGCCGGCAGAAGTGGAAGACCGTTTCTAAGCAGAGGGTGGCCCACTGGATTGTGGATGCCATCAACCTGGCTTTCAGGCACAGGGTGTGCCCAACTCAGGTTGCGAGCTCACTCTACTTGAAGTGTTGCATCCTCATGAGTGCTGGCTCGTGGCGCCTCGCTGACAGATATTTGTAGAGCTGCAGGCTGGGTGACCCCAACATGTTTGCTAGATTCAATAGTCTTTATGTGGAGCCGGTATCCTCTTGTGTTCTCACTTCAAATGGGTAGAGGCACTGAGAGGCCCCAGTTCAGTGTCGGCTTGCTAAAACCACTCCAGAGAGTAGACCCTGTCAAACTCTCCGACAGGGTCATTCCACCAGCCAGGAATGGTGAACGAGAATGTTCTGGAAAGTGATTTTGAGCCTCTCTGTGATGGAACCACGAGGCGTCACTCACTAGCGGATCTCGGACTTCTGGAAGGGACGTAGATTCATAATAGTGAGTGGACGTAGGTGGGTGCTGAGCCTGTGGCTGTTCTATATGCAAGCATCAATGTCTTGAACTTGATGCGAGCCGCAACCAGTAGCTAATGCAAGGAGATGAAGAGAGGTGTAACATGGGCTCTTCTGGGCTCATTGAAGAACAGTCGTGCTGCTGCATTCTGAATAATTTTTAGAGGTTTGATTGTGCTTGATGGAAGTCAAGCCAGAAGAGCATTGCAGTAGTCCAGCCTAGATGGGGTAATTGTAGAAGAACCTAGCTGGATGGTGAAATCATACTGTAGAGTTGGAGTGGCAGGGAAGACAAGAAGTTCAGTTTTTGCCAGGTTGAGCTGGACTGTTGGAACACTTACAACACTTGTTTAAGATTACTTACAACAGAACAGCAATGCATTTTATGGACAACCGTTTCGTGAACCTAGGAGAGGAGGTAATTCAGACTTTGCTACGACAATCTGGCGCTTCTGAATCAGCTACTGTAAGCAGCTTTTTGTTAGTTAACGTAGAACCAACTAACAAAAACCTGTTCTGATAAGGTTTTGCTAACAATCCAACTAAGTTATGAAAATGTTATTTCTACCAACTAACATTTCTTCTAACATTTTAAGAACATTATTAAAACCAGATCACTTTAAATGCATGATATTACTGCTACTGGAAAACATTCATTCATAACAACCTAGCCAGAATGTTAGCCTAATTTTTGAGAGCTTTGTCGTTAGCTGGGGTGAATAAGTGACAAACTTGAACCTATTGCAAATTCTATGCAAATATATAGACGTGAGATACACAGCACAAAAAAACTGAGTTACGATGAAACCTAATATGTTACCACCCGTTCAGGCATCCAGTTAAGATATCTAAGCAATGAGGCAGTAAAAAGTCACTTCTGTCACCTATGTCAGAAGCTGCTGTATTATTTGTTGTGCTAGGCTTGAAAAGGGGCCGCAGGAGTGGTGTCTGGCGATCCCACCTGTAGACTGATGCTCTCTGTTCATCACTTGAAATGTCATGTGAATTATAATGCAAAGCTAGCATTTGTCACAAAGACTATTGAGCAGATAACACAGCTTGTCATATATAAAGAAAAAAATTCTGCTTTGAGAGAATATCTCCCCATGGTATGCTACAGTTGTCCTGATACCTGGAGAATAAATTCTGAAATCGTTCATTGTCCATGTCAGTATTTTATGAGACAGGACAATAACATCAGGGCACCACACGCCTGGCCAGTGACTCAAACTCTATCCAAAATTAATCCTACAGTATGACAGTAGTAAATCAAAACCAAACAACCTTACGGATGAGTTCTAAAGGTGAATGGGAAAAAAATTATTTTAATTAAAAATATTTTGAAACCAAAGAGCTGTGAAAGCTGCAAGACTTGGATCACTGTTACTGCCACAGTATACTTTCATTTACTACACCATTGAACATATTAACTTTAAGAAGTGTTGTTTCAACATGCAGACTGTAAAAACAGGTGTTGTTAAATTTTACTTAACTGCTAATTAACTAATGCATTTACTTTGTTGTTGATATAGCACAACAAACTAGATTTACATTTCCTGAAGGAAGTGCCTGAAAGGCAGCACAAGGTAAATAAACAGATGTAAAAAAGAAAAATTCCAACCAAAATTCAGAATGCAAATACTGGCAAACTGTGAATGGCAGATGCTCTATCAATGTCAAAGGGGTGGGGGGTGGTGGGTGGGGGTTAACTTGCAGTTTGAAAATTATTTTTTATTTTTTATAAAATCCAATAATAGATATTACTTAGATGAAATTATCTGAATAATAGTTGAATGGTGCCAAAAAAAAAAAAAAAAAAAAACGACATTGGAAGCTTCAATATAACTTTGGCTCTAGCATAAAGTCATTTTACTTAAGTCAGATAGCAAATGTGCAAATTATTAAATAATAATAATAATATCTTCCGGGTCTACATGTGATGCAAAATATCATTACAGGGTCGCAAATAAGCATTTACATTTTAACAGAATAAAAATTATAATATCCAATTTAGATTCAAGTTATAATAATTTTTAACAATATCACTGTTTTATTGTATTTTATCTAGTAAAGGTGCTTTTGTGAACATGAGACATTTTGTTCAAAAACATTTTAAAAATCTTCCCGACCCCAAACTTTTGAACGCTTATAAACATTATGTGGAAAACAGAAATAATAAACTAATATACTGATATCAGTTTATTACTATTTACGGGAAAATATACGTGTACGTGACACTCAGACCCTCAGTAAAGTGGTCTTGTTACCTCAAAGCTATGAATGCACTGTATCAGCAGAACAAAATTAAAGAATGTTCCCTAACCTTTCAAACTTTAAGAAAAGAACATAAATGCATTATAAAATTATCATAAAATTATTCCATATGATTTGTGCACTATTTCAAGTATTTTGAAGCCATATAATAGTTTTGTTTGAGGATCATACAAAATTGACACTGTTATTCATTCATAAATTTTCTCCTCCAGTGGGCTGTTAACCACTACAACTGGATAATAAAGTCAGTGAGTTCCATTTAAAAAAAAAAAAAAAAACACTGAAAAGATCTGACTCAAAGAGCGATTCATTTATGAAATTGACAACAGTACTTTTCTCATAAACCTTACAACTGTGCCAAGGACAGCTTGGTAAGATTTTCAGCAAATAATAAAATACATTTTGCTCTTTTTGTTGAAAAAAAAAAAAAAAACTATTGTATGGCTTCAGACGATTTGTATGGAACATAAGATATTTTTTTTATGTTTTTGTGTCTTTTTTTAAGCCTTAAAGCTTCAAGTCGCCATTCACTGTAACTGCATGCATGAAAGAGCAGTCTTTGCATTTTCTCTTTGCATTCCACAGTAGAAAGAAGGATATATGGTTTTGGAGCAACATAAAGAGGTGAAATTAAACAAAAAATAAATAAAAAAATAAATGCAATTTAGAACCATTTGACTAAAAAATCAAAACCATGTAATCAATGTAAGGTATCTGATGCAACAAAGAACATCTGTTGCATCCTAAACTTTTAAAGCATTTCAAGTATGACCTTTCTAAAACAGAACAGAAGAACTGAAGTTCAAAGTAGCTCGGTTTTAAGGGAGTTATTACCTCCAGGGCCACAGCTGTCAAATATCAATCAAGAGCTTCAGAATGGTTTGTACATGCATCTTAAAATCTCTCCAAACAAGCTGTGAAATGCACCTTTAACAAAGGAACAGTCAGACTAATGGAACTTTATATGGACCCTGTATATATCGAGCGAGTCAAGCTGTTGTAAAAGGCTCCATGATGGACCCAATTTTGGTCAAAACCTCTTGTGACAAACTTCCACATACCCAAGCTTTGAAATGCTTTAGTTGTGTGATCTATGGAACAAAGCATGCCAAGCTGGCTCTGGGGAGAGCAGATTCGGCGTCCATGTTCGAACAATGTCTAGAGGAGATGGAATTAGTCTCTAATTCACTCTACTCCATTCAACCTTCTGCTGCAGCTCGGCAGGCAGGGAAAGGTCACAACAGGTGTCCCATGCCGTCCCCTTTTAAGAGTGCTTGGCTGTGTTCCATGGTTACCCAAGTGAATGCCACGCACCATTTCCACTCTTTGAACAAACACTGCAGGTCTTTTTCTTTACAGCTTTTGTCCAGTTCCCCTGTCCAACCAGGGTCAGAGCAGGGCAGTAAGTGTCCCGAGTGGCCACTATTTTTCACACTAAGGAACTTAGTGCCTGGTGGTCCTGGTTTGGACATATAGGTACGTGACAATATATTACTATTGGTAAATGACTGCAATCCATTGGAATTTAGTTAGTTATAGCTTTTACAATTTAAATGTGCACAATTTACCATTGTTACAGTATGTTCTGTGTAATGTTTTAAGGCATGGTTGAAATATTTGCAGAGCTCTGTTTTAGATTAAAAGGGAAGAAGACTGTCTCTGTGTGATGTGTTGCTCTTGATGTCATGTGACAAGCATTGAACTGACTATTAAGTCCTGACCACACTAACGTCTCAAATTTATATCATTTCATGTCAAGCGGTTTTATTGCCTGTAATCTCATTAAGAACAGGATTGAAATACAGTTTCTCTAGAGCCACACCACAAAATGTAACAATGACAGCTGGTCATAAGATGCTACAATAAATGCTAAAAACATACGCATGGGATAATGATAACGAAGAATAATAGACAAAATGCTTTCGGTCGCCAAAAATGGATAGTGTTGTGTTGTCGATTGGCTGCAAGCTCATTGTGTGGTGTAAAATGTTTTGTGCTGATGTGTGTGTCATGAAACCATGCATACCAGTTATGTGCCAGAATATTTTAAAATGGCGACTTGAGACAGTACACAAAATAAAGAAATTCTAAGCCAAATAATATTTTATTAGGACATCGCAGTTATGACAGCGGATTTAAAAAAAAAAATCAGCAAAACCAGAACGATTCATTTCAAATGTTCGCTTATTTTGCTGTTGTTCTGTTACATAAAAAAAAACACAACAAAAATGTATATAGCGCGCCAAAAAAAAACGTAAAACCGCTGTTTTCTTATTTAATGTTTTGAGACATACATCAGGAGCAGACGAATAGTAAACATTATCTATATGTGCGAATCTTTTAAAAATTGTGTCAAACTAACAGTTTTGTGATAAGATTGCCTTGCAGAAGATGTTATCGATTGGTCGACAGGAGCTGCGTGAGGATTTAATACGCATGGATTGACGGAAAAGCTTAGCAATCGTATCGCATGTTGGCACAAAGGAAAAATATCACCACTCACTACAGCAGTGTGATCCTCTGCAACCAGCAGGTACCGACACGGCCATTCAAGTAATCCATCATCCAAAGGAAGATAGCAAGTTTTTTTTGGATATAAGGGTTAAATGGTGCTGCTAACTGCGAGCAACATTGCTTCAACATTTCCGGAGATGCGATTCACCGCAAGGGTTAAAAACCGTACTAAGCTTACACTCCTATCAGCATGCCACGCCATTTTCCTGGTTTACTTCCCCCCGCTTCCATGCTTCCTGCGCCGCCGTCCGTCCTGAACGCTGATCAGTGAGGTATTTTCAGCCAGAGGATGAGATGCAGAACACATAAAAGCAACACAAATAAAAGGTCATTGTCTGAGGGCTTACCGGAGCCGAGGCAGGAAAGGGCCCGAACCAGTCAGTAACTATCGACCACGTGCGGGTGCTGGACCTGGAAGACGGAGAACAACAAAGACAGTTTGTGACAAAGCTGACACGCTGTAGTCTTGGAAGAGTAAAATCAATTGTGACATTTTTCATTTATTTGTAAATGCCTCTTTGGCGGCAGACTCACTCGAAACGACAGTCTGGCTTTTACGGAATAGGAGAGGTGAGAGTAAAATAGAAGAATCCTGACAGTTGCCTTAATGAGATTCCGCATTAGGGCCACGCTCACACACTTTTCTCCCAGCAAGGAGCACGCCCTTCACTTTCAATCTCACACACAAGTAATTTGGAAAACGTTAACCCTATAAAAAACTAAATCCAGACAGCATTGCTGACACTTTTCTCACCGTCCCGGATTTAATGTGAGACAAGAGCCTTAAATAGTTTGCACCCATGCTGATGAACAGAAATAGAGGCATGTGTGAGTATCAAATCAAACCTTTGCAAAGTATATTTGATTTTAAAACTTGATGTAAAAGTCAGGCAGATTTCTGACAGAACTGGGTTTGTTATTCCAGGCGTACAGACACAGAATAACTTTAATATTAGTATGTATTATTACCTTCCCGCAAATACAAAAGCTGTATACAGAATTTCTTTATGTGAAACTTTATATATAAAAACTTTTTTATATGAACTTTATAATAAAAACTTGCATATACAAATATTCTATTGTACTACCAAATCTACTCACAGCGTAACTGACCTATTTTTACAATTTACCTGATTTACTAAAGCAGTTCATTGTTAGGGTATTAGATGTAACAAGCACTACACTTATTTTTTATATGAAAAAACTATATAGTGTTAGTAGTAGTATGTATGTGGTAAATATAATCAGCAATAATAAACACTGTAAATCTATTCGTTGTACTGTGTTAATGAAAATAGCGATTATTTGAATTAAAATGATGGATATCTTTCATTTGTGTAAATAAAAATATTGGCATCCATCCTGTAAACAAACACCTCCTGCCACAGATGAGGTGAAGTACACAGGGAATGAGATGAGTTCATTAAATTCACTCAGACTATTCAACCCTGTGCTCCTCAAAGGAAATTTCTTATACAGACTTGTAATCTTTAAGCACAACCATTTATATCACACAGTAATACATAATCATAAGTATGATGAGTTGATCTTAAAGGAACAGCTCTCGTAAAAATGATTCTGCCAAGTAATTTCATTCCAAACCCTGAACAGAAGAATTTAATGGTTATTTCTGTCCATGCAATTACATGCATTTGAATTTATGAGCTTCAAAAAAGTGGTAAACTCAGTGCACAAGTACCATGTAAGCAGTCCACATGATTGATGCACTAACTTTAAGGTCAACATTTTAAAATTAATATAGGTCTGAATTATTGTTAATGTTACTTTTAGATAAAATGCTGCTAGTTCGATGTAGTTGGTATCAAGAGAAGGGGCATTATCAATCTAGAATTTTGTTTGGATAAAAATCAGTGTAATTTAATGGAGAATACAATGGAGAAAACAAACATTATTTTTAAGAATAATTGTACGTGTGTGTGTGTGTGTGTGTGTGTGTGTGTGTGTGTGTGTGTGTGTGTGTGTGTGTGTGTGTGTGTGTGTGAGAGAGAAATTACATATATATAAAAAAAATACACATACAAAATACATGTATAAATGCACACACACACACACACACACACACACATATATATGCATCACCGTTCAAAACTTTTTTTTTTAAAAAAAAAGCATTTTAAAAAGAAGCCTTTTATGCTCACCAAAGCTGTTGAATACTTGCTTTCTATTTTAATATACTTTAAAATATAATATAAATCTGTGGTGACAATACTGAATTTTCTGTAGTTCCAATCAGTGTCACATGATCCCTCAGAAAACACCCTAATGTGTTGAAAACAGTTAATATAAAAAATATAAAGTTCACTTTAATTTAATGCATCATTACTGAATAAAAGTATTAATTTCTTTCAATAAATTAAATAAATCAAATCAAATCTTGCCTTCCCCAAAATTTGTTCATCAACATATAGAGTGCACTAGCATACAGATATTAGCATATTAGCTTTGAGCATGCAAGACAAAACATTTTTAATGCAAATCACTAGTGCTTAAAGGTTTAAACTTTTTTTTATTACTTTTCACACTTCAGTGGAGCTTACTCAAAAAAGGATTAAAGGGCATACTAGATCTTTTGGAAACATCTCCTTTGTTCTCTTAAGTCACTGATATGTGCTGGCATAAATAAAAACAGATGGCTATTATGAGAAAGTCCTGGAGCTGAGCGCAGTAGCGTTATGCCAAAGACCCCGTCACATTTACTATTCATCTCTATCTGATTAGCATTTCAACTCACTTGTCAGGTTTACTTGATATGTGCTGTAATCTGATTTGTGGGTCAGGACGAGAGCATCTCTTATAGTAAGTAACATAAGTAGCCACAACATTATTCATTACTCAGGGCCACAGTATGGCGGTTAGTGTTACAGCGATTAATTTCATGTTCACTTTCCAATTTCGGAATTTAAAAATGAAAGATTAAAATAAATAAATGTAAGTATTCTATTTTTTTTTAACGAGAAAAGAAAAACACATTATTGAATATATATGCACACACACACACACACATTAGATAGATAGATAGATAGATAGATAGATAGATAGATAGATAGATAGATAGATAGATAGATAGATAGATAGATAGATAGATAGATAGATAGATAGATAGATAGATAGACATTAAGTATGAGATGTATTTCTGTAGGATAGATAGATAGATAGATAGATAGATATTTTGTTGTATAGTTTTATAGATAGATAGATAGATAGATAGATAGAGATTTTAATAGTTAGTTAGTTATGTAAATTGGTAGTATAGATAGATGGTTGTAGGTTTTAAACATGTGGCTAATGATGAATCAGATATATCAAATTTTTGTTAGGGGTCATTGGTTTTATGGATATTAGTTGAGGGTTTGTTCAATTTGTTTTCAACATCTCTCTGGACAGTGGTAACCACTTTGCTCCTCTTTACCTTTGCAGTCCTGGTTGAATGTGAAGTGGATTTACTTGCAGGCAGCATGCAGTGTGAGTGTCGGAGGTCAGCTCTCTCCCAGTGCCCCTCTGGTGAGGTCACAGCAGCCAGACTCCCGTACTGATACACCTGACCGTCTCTTTGAGCAACCATCCATAATCTAAAGAACTTGGGGAAGAGGCCAAAAACCTGTCAGCATGACACTGTGGTTCATGCTGTGGTACTGAGGACGCTGTGGGGAACAAACTGAGAGAGTGTAACAGAGTAAACAAGATATTCATCTAGCCTTTGGGATTAAGAACAAGATTTGAGTGCGATTTTTGGTTTTACATTCTGCATCTTAGATGTGTCTGTTAATGTCTAAAGTCTTTGTTTACAGATGTACATAATAAAAGATGATATTTACAAAATTCCTTGCAACTCCAAAAATTAAAACACAGTTTTATGTATATGGAAAAGCAACTACATTTGCTTCAGTATTTTTTATAAAGTATAAAGAAAAATAACAGTGAAGGAAATTATAGGTATAATTCTAGTTGTAAGTCATTTTGAACAACTTGCAAATAACATTTTCAAATATGCAGTTGCACACATGCATTCTTATTGGTATGCTCAATATATTTAAAATGCAAAACATTTCATGTATTCTCACATTCAGTTAGGAATTACATGAATCACGTAAATTGCATTTCCGTATGGCAGAGTAGGGCAGTTGCCATACCCTAGCCTAGTCATGTGTGCCAATGCTTATCTCATGACCAATTCGTACGTATTTTATGAGGTGGCTAATTCGTACGAATTTGTATGACCTCACTCGTACGATTTTATACGATTTATCTGGACCCCAGTGACGAGTAGGTTTAGGGGCGGGGTTAGGTGTGGGTCATTCATACAAATTCATACGAATTGTGCAACTCGTAAAATACGTACAATTTGGCAAAAATCATATGAATTTGTACGACTGTGGTCATACGAATTTGTATGAATTAGCCACCTCATAAAATATGTATGAATTGCCGTGAGATCGGGCTGGGTGTGTTGTGGCCTAGTGGTTAGAGAGTTTGACTCCTAACTATAGGGTTGTGGGTTCGAGTCTTGGGCCGGCAAAACCATGACTGAGGTGCCCTTGAGCAAGGCACTGAACCCCCAACCACTCCCCGGGCGCCGCAGCATAAATGGCTGCCCACTGCTCCGGGTGTGTGTTCACAGTGTGTGTGTGTTCACTGCTGTGTGTGTGCACTTTGGATGGGTTAAATGCAGAGCACGAATTCTGAGTATGGGTCACCATACTTGGCTGTATGTCACGTCACTTTCACTTTTTTAAATCAGAGGTTTTTACAAATATTTAACCAATGATAAGCATTAAAAAGAGCTTGTCAGTAAAAATTCATAATGCCATTGGATCCTTAAGCTGTCAGCGAAACCTCTTAACTTCACTCTGTCTCCATTCAGATTGACGCGCCGCGCTCAACCTGGAGACACATCTCCGCTTGTTCCCAATGCAAGGGTAAATAAATAATTGATGTTTGAAAAGTACAGCACATTCTTTACTCAAACACTATGTCTGTAAAGGTTAATGTTTTCGTGAAAACACAGATCTCCACAGGGGCATACCAAGTCAGCCCCGGTGTAGTGCCGAAATTTGCACCCTGCCAGATTATGCACCCCCTGGTATTGGTAGGTTTAGGAGTAGGTGTGGGGGAGGGGTTAGGATTAGGGGTGGGGTTGGGATTAGGCAATCAGGTAGTGACTTCAACGAGGGGATGCAGAATCTGGCAGGGGTGAAGAATTCGGCACAACACCGGCCCCACGATTTTTCTAAAGTAGATAACGTTACGTGACGATTCACAAGCTGTTTTAATAATGGTATAAATGCAAGGAAATATTTTATGTTTTATAAGTCCATTCATTGTAGTACACAATCCACCTAATAATCGCAATAAGCTTTGTGCTTACATTTATTATGACACAAAGCCTCAGCCTTCTGTCGATTTTAAGATAAAATACAAACAAAAAAATAATTTTACGCTCTTTTATTAGTGAGGTAATATTCTCCTCAGTTCAAGAGGCATGTGAATCAATATTTTCCTTTAATATTTGCAGCACGAAATAAACATGAATAAATATTTAAATGCATAGCCTATTGAAAAAAAAATCAGAACAATTTAATATAAATGAATGTCTCATGAAATCGATTAATTAGTGTTTCAAAAAACGTCAATTAACCTACTTGTTATTGCTGTTTTTTTGTGTTAAATGAAGAATGACAGGTTGGATGCCACAGATTTTTTTATTTTTTTATTTTTTGCAGAGTATGCCTAGGTGTAATTTTCACATTAACTTCATGCAATATAACATGATTTTATAATTGGGATTTTGACTTTATTCTTAAAACATTATGATGGTAATCTTATTTTTTCTTTTTTTTTTTTTCTTTTTCAGCCTGACACTGCACTATTATTAGGCTATTATTGCCTGCAAAAAAAATCTTGGCCCAGTGCCCACAATTTTTTATTTTATTTTTTTTACATTTTTGAAACCCGTATCGTGCATTCTATATATGTATTTATCATGACAGTGAGGCAAGTATTTGCTGAGTTTCGGTTCAGTTTTTGTGAAACGTTCCTGCTCAAGATCTAGACTGCAGAAAGCCACCCTCTGTGTTTTCTTTATTTTTAAAAAAAGCACCACATTTTGTTGATATTGTAAGTGCACACAAATAACAGTAGACACTTTGCAGTTCAGAATGATGTATACTCTTACCTTTATTAGGAAAAATAATGGCGTAGCCAATTTTCATTTTCCACTCTTATTAAGAAAAAAAAAATACAAGTGATCATGCTGGCGCCTCCATGTCCTTCAAAGCAGCTTCAGCTTTGCACAAACGATTGGATATTTATCTATACCTATATCTTTCCATGGTTGAAACACTAATTGAGTGAATACATGAGACAGGATACGGATTTCGGTAAGTTATACTTTCTTTTAACATACCTTCAGATGTTTAATCATTTCTTTCGTGCTGAAACTGGTATATGAAAGTGTAGATGTTCACGATGTTTAGCCAAAGTCCCTGATCTGAACTGATGAGTCACTCCACATTAAACAGAGCCAAAATGTCATTCATTGTTTTAATACTGTAATAAAATGTACAGAATTTTAAATCTGAGACTTTGTTTCATATCAAATGTAACAAACACAAATTATTGCAATTTATTGGTTGGACTGAATGTTCCGTTAAAGGGTTAGTTCACCCAAAAATAAAATTTTTACCTCAAGTAGGCATGGGCCGGTATGAGATTTTGACTGTATGATAATCTTAAGAAAAAATATCACGGTTTCACTGCATCACGGTATTGTTGTTACAGCCCTAAAAATGTGTTATTTTTAAATGACTGGGTAAAAAAAAAAAAAAAAAAAAAAAAAAAATCCGTCTGGACACAATATATTTTGGTTTTTAAGCAACATACAGAATATTAGAAACAGTAGAATTAGTTTATTTTTTTTCTTTGGTTTGTTTCCTAAAAAGAAAAAAAAGAAAAATAAAGACTGACATCTTTATTTAACCTAAATCTGTAATTACGGTAATTTAATTTTAGTTATATAATTCATATACATATCATTTATATAATTTCAGATCATTTAGTTATATAATAATAATCATACACATAATCTGATTTAATAATAACCCAATTTGAAGCAAAAACAGAATGTTCTGACAAGCTTTGTGAAATTATACCATGTAAACTTTTCAGAAGACAGCTCCCCTCAGAAACACATTCATATAAACCCACAAATCAATATTGAGGATTTTCTTCCAATAGTTCGTGCATCATGAGCAGTGAGTGATCTGCCTGCTACAGTTTTTTTCTCTGTGCGTCCATCTTCAGCATCTCTGGCCTGTGTTAACGGGCGTTAACAGACTTCATATTTTCACATAAATGACATTTTGGAAAATGATTGCATTGTAACGCAGTTTGTGCAAGTCCAGAACAGAAAGTTGCAATAAGGCAAAAAATGGCTGGTTGCCGATCGCATAAAGGCCAAAGTATATTTTGGCCGTCCGCCCACCATCTACGTTATTTTTGTCATCAAAAGGGCTTGCGGAGAGCTGCGCTCATCCATGTCGAGCTCATCAGTCCACGCTCATCTATGGTTGAGTATACTTTTGAAAGCTGTGCGGACGCGGCTGTGCGTGAGAAGGAAAGAAACGCTGAATGTAAAGTGTACCAGGGCCTTAAGGTCGGCCATCCTACACACATGACTGACCGCTCGCTCGGACCAACAGGAGGAAGGGTCAGTGTTACTCTCTAGACTGCACTCAGCCTGAGGGATTCCTACTCTTCAGTCTTTGAGGAGACATGGAAAACATACCGCAGGAACGGTATAACGGAAATATTAGTGGTTTTGAAAACCGTAAAATGTTCAAATCGTGGTATAGCTTGAAACCAGTAATCAGCCCATGCCTACCCTCAAGCCTTCCTAGGTATATATTACTTTCTTCTTTCAGACGAATCCAATCAGACTTATATTAAAAATTAAATAAAAATAAGAAGAGCTCTCTTACAAGAGCCAGGACAAATTAAAATTTTTAATACAACTCCGATTTGATTCGTCTGAGAGAAGAAAGTCATACACCCAGGATGGCTTGTGGGTGAGTAAAACACAGGCGAATTTTCATTTTTGGGTGTACTAACCCTTTAATTAACTGAAAAAAGCCTAATCGCTTCTTGGGATTTAAGAATTGATATGTTTTGTACAAAAGAGAATCGAGAAAATCCAGAAGTCAATATTTTTCCCAGCCCTAATATTTATATCAAATTTATTTATATAAAATAAATACATTTGATAGGCTCTACATTTAAATAATATTTGTTTAAATAACTATTTAAATATATAAATAATTTTTATCCAAAACGTCAACATCTGAGAAAAAGTTGAATTGTTTGCATTACTGGATATATTACCGTCGATCCTTTAACATTTTTATCGTAACAGTCAAACCACGTCCTTCCCTTCTCTGTCAACTGCTCTGTTGTGAACAGTAAATACTGCCGACTTTAATTTGATGGACCATCATTTTGACATTGAACGTTGTTAGACCGCTGCCCAGCAAAATTATATAATTTTTTTGTCATAATATAACAACAACAAACAGCACTGCGTAATGGAGTTCAGCCGAGCAGTACAAGTATTTCAAATAGCAGAATTAAAACAGTATACCTTCACTGTGTCTGTGAAACAAAGCCAATGTTACTCGCGTATCCAACAAACCTCTGTGTCCGTTTCAACATCGTGCTTAAGGCCTCTCCAGTACTTAAAAGCTTTTCAAATATTAACACAGGTCCTACCTCCTGTCTGATCGTAACCTTTATTTTTCCAGTGATTTACTTGACATTTTCTTCTTTGTAATGTCTCCGCCATCTTTCTTTTGGCAGTCTTTTAACAAATCTCCCGCTCCTATCATGAATGTAAACACCCCCGATTGCTGGTTGGCTACGAGTGTTGTGGTACTCGGTCTGATCAGTCCAATCAATTTGTGATAATAAAATGTATTAAATTGAGTACAATTTTTATTACTCATATCAAACCTAAGTCAAAGACTAAAAGTTGGATTTCCTCTGAGATTCTGTTATTGATTCACTATTAAAACCACAATGAGACAGATTAAATGATGCTCCATTGTCTTTGAAATATGTGGGTAAAGCACGTTCAGGCTAGTCTAGTGTCTCTCTTGAGACTGCTGCTCTGACCCCTCTCTCACTCTTTTTACCTCACTGTCACAACTGACAGGCTTCTCTTCTCTCCAAGCAGCAAAACAGTGACACTGACTCTGTCCTGTCAATTATTTATGTCTAAGTGCCCAGCCTTGAGTCTTATGCCCTCTCCTCTCACTGCACACAGTCTGGGCTTCAGTCTCAGAGAGACCCCTCAATTTCATTCAGCTTTCTGCACTTTGGCTGATAAAATCCTATCTTTATTTTTGAGATGCTTTTACTTATTCAGTAAGCCATGAGAGGCTGTTCTTCATAGTGAATTTACCACAGGTAAAGGATGATCTTAGGCATAACCTGAAGCTAAGTTCCTAAAAACCTCCTCAACTGATACTCAAGTGGCTTTTTAAATGTGTTTAAAATCATGTAAAGTCACCTGAGATGATCTGTCTGTCTGTCTGTCTCTCTATATATTTACAGTAGGAAATGTACAAAATATCTTCATCAAACACGTTCCTTACTTAATACCCTAATGATTTTTGGCATAAACAATAAATTTATAATTTTGACCCATACAATGTATTGTTGACTGTTGCTACAAATATCCCCCTGCCACCTATGACTGGTTTTGTGGCCCAGAGTCTCTCTCACACACACACACACGCACACACACACACACACACACACACACACACACACACATACATATATACTTATTCTTATTTTAAGAAAATATTTTTTATTACTATTTCTGAATGCAGCATGTCATCAAATTATTATTTTTTGGGGGGGAAAAAAAGATGGTAAGATTTATACAGTAAATTAGCACACTGTGTTATTGAGATACAGTGTGATGCATAGGTTAGCTCATAAACAGAGTTAACTAACCTTTTGAAACATTTGTGTTTTGAAGAACACGGTATTCTTCACCAGACATTTGCTTTTCGTAGCCTTCACTATTACTATTATTATTATTGCTTATGAATATCTCGTAAATATAGCTTATGAATAATGTTAAAAATTTAAATCTAAATAAATAAATAAACTTACCACATACCGTAACTGGTCAGTGACTTGGCACTGGGTGATCTTTTCTCACACCTGTAAGAGTAGTAATGGCCTTGTCATGGTATTATAAAGGCAAAAGCATTTGTGATGATGGAGGACAGTGTTCTGGCTGGTACTCAAGCATCTGACTCAGCATCTATACAGTGAGATGCTCTTACATTCTAATCTTTTAAACTAAGTGTAGAAACATTGTGCCTGAAAATTATCATTTTTACACCACAGAACATTACATTTCCCCTTTTTTTTTTCTTTTTTCTCACTCAACAGACATGCCAGGGAGAAAAGTACTGACATTGACTGAGGAAAGGTATTTGTGCCAAATATCTGATCTATTTTGGCACACTGTAAATCTTCCCTTAAAAGCCATTATTCTGAAATATTTCCATCAGGGGCTTGCACCGGCCCATTACCTCCCGCCCTTTTTCAGACAAAGTACATTCAGTTGAGTATAATGTCTCTCAGCCTCATAAAAACACCATAGGCTTGAATTAGAGACATAAACATACCCTGTTGGTGACCATCTGTCAATCAGAATGATCTACATATACACAGAACACAATAATGTTTATGTTACGCTTATCTATGATGACATCACTTCTCCATAGTACTCAAAACAAATGATGATGTCATGAAGTCACTTGTTTTCACATGAACAATGTGTTAAGTTTCTATGAAATATTCACAAACCTAAATAATAAATTCTGCAAAATTCTTAAACCTGCTGAAAATACTTTACCTAATTTGGTGTTCCAGTCAAAAATGACCAGCCTTTCAAAAAAAATTTATTAAACGTTTTATTATGCCATAGTATCGCCAAAGTCTTTTTGCCAACCTGTTTTCTTTCAGTTAGGAAAGGTTTTGCATTTATTTTTGGAATTGATTGCTAGATCTGAGTACTTGCAATGTTCATTCACACACTAAGATGCATATGCTCAGATCAATGAGGCTTATGATCAAATAGTTCTGAAAGGAAATACTAAAATTAAACATTTATACAACATTAATGTATGGAAATGGAAGTCAATGGGACCCAAAATCATTTGATTACCAATATTCTTCAAAATATCTCAGTTTGGGTTCCACAGAAAACAGAAAGTCATACAGGTTTGGACTGACACGAGTAAATGATCACAAAATGTTCATATTTGGGTGAACTATCCCTTTAACCTTAAATCTAAAGTATTACATTGTGCATTTCATGCCAAAACCAGCAAACAAATAGTCCTCATCTTGAAAAAAAAAGAAAAAAAAGAGAACATTCTTCAGCTCAAACGTGTAAAAACATAGATTTTTTATATGAAGTCCAACTGTCTCACTTTCATCTAAGTCGAGCCTAAAACTGTTTTTGAAAAGCTCTCATAAAAGCATTCATTTCATCTCTAGACAGGATTCACAATGTCACACTTGACGATTTGTCAAAGGTTAGAGAACATTGGGAGTTTGCGGGGAGGCACGGCCTTTTCTCGTTCAGCTCGACCTTAACAAGGTGAGCAGAAAGCCTCCACACGGGTGCTTTACAGCCTCTGTGTCATTTCATCTGTCAGGCCACACAAGATCACAACACAATAAACTTGTCAACTTTCAAGAGATTATTGCTGCAAAAATAATTATTTCTTATTAATTGGTGGAGCGGGTGACATTGGGTCTTTTATAAGACCATGTGGAGGTCAGAGAATCTACTGCTTCTACGTGTGGAATTAAGGTTCCCGGTGGCTCCTGATTTATGGCTGGAGGGGCCCAAGGTTCTAGTTAAACTGCTGATTAAGGTGGCTTGAGAAAGACTGATTGAAATGCGTTGTGATTACACTTGCAACGCAACGTCATAATTCCTATCCTCAAGAGTTACACTGACACATCCTAGAACAATTATTTACTGATTGCAATTAAGTGCAAGATAATGTGCTCTAAAGCGATCAGTATTTTGGAAAGGAAGGTCAAGCACATATTGGTAAATTGAGATGTAGATTATAAACTACATAAAATATGGGAGATTAGGGCTAGATTTAACATATCTGCTTAACTTTGTGAAAAAAAAAAAAAAAGACACCTCACGAGGTATACTGTCATAATGGAACCATTAAACAGACTATTATAGGCTATTGGCTGTTCATACAGTATAAATAGTAAAGCTATAATATAAAGCACAGAACAACACATGAAACAGCAAAAAATGATAAATAAAAATAAATAAATAAATAAATAAATTTATAATAACTAAAAAAAAAGTTTGTCCACCATTGCAATTGGTAAATGCATAAAATAACAATATATAATAAACGTTTATGGTTTGTATGGTTTTTGAAACAAGTCTGCTCACCAAGATAACTGTATTCTGTTTTAATATATTTAAAAATGTAATTTATTTCTGTAATGGCAAAGGTACATTTTCGGCATCATTACTCCAGTCTTCAGTGTCGCATGATCCTTCAGAAATTATTTTAATCTTGATTTTGTGCTTAAGAAACTTTTCTTATTTTTATAATGTTGAAAACAGTTGTGCTGCTTAATATTTTAATGGAAATTATAAAATACTTTCAGGGTTCTTTGTGGATAGAAAGAAAAGCATTTATTTAAAAAATAATTCTTGTGTAACATAAATATCTTGAAATTTCGTTCATCATCACTGAGTAAAAATGCTAATCGACCTCAAACTAGTGTATACAGAGTTACATCTTTCCCTTGTAAAATAAAATAATAATAATAACAATAAAAATCTGTCTAAATGAAAGGATGTCCTAAGCCTTCACACTGGAACAGGAAGTGCTGTTCTCCATCAGTCATTTTACAATAAAGCCAATGCTTTAAAATGTTTACCATTCATTAAAGCTTGGCACTGTGCAAGTATATACAAATGTGGGTGCGTTTCCAAATTTTCTAACTGCTCCATAAAGGTTTTATTCAGTCATATTCCCTTTGCCCTCCATCTGTCTCTATTAATATAAATATTTTCTGTAATAAGTCCAGGCTTGTCAAGAGTTGAGAACAAAACATTGGTTTTCATGCAGAGAAAATTGCTGATGTATCAGCATGCAGGCTTACGTTCAAGCATCAGGGCAGGATGCATCACACTGTTTTGTTCAAAGCTTAACCTCAAATAACCATTTCCCATCAGCCCAGTTGAACGCACTCTAATCCCCAATCAGCTCAATGGTATTACGGTATTAACAAAGACAAACAGGTAGGAGGACCCAATGCTAGATTACTGATGCATGTGGATTTTAGTCATTAAATGTCCATCCATCCATCCATCCATCTATCTAAAAAAAAGGTACAAAAGCAATCAATGGTGCAGTATCTTTTCAAAATGTACTTAATTATAAAATTAAGATACTAATATGTATCTTTTTAGGGGTAAATAAGTCACAAAAGTGTACCTTTTGAAAAAGTACTGCCCCAGTGACAGCTTTTGCACCTTATTTCTAAGAGTGTACTGGATACTTACTATACTTAACACTTTATTCTGATAGTTACTTAAGTAACTTTGCAACTGATTAAAGTATTAGAAGACTGTCTGCTTACTGACCATAAGTAAATTTGCAAGTACATATCAACTTATTCTACTAACTCTAACCCTAAGCTAATAGTCTATTAATGCTTTAATGTGAGTTAGTTGGCATGCAGCTGCAAATGAATGAGTTGAGTTGACAAGTAGTTATTAAACTATCTAAAGAGGACTATCAATATAAAGTGTAGTCCTGTAATGCTTCATATTACACTAGTCTACTTGCATTTTATATTATAGTCTATTGCAATGGCATTGTATAATTTGTTGTTAGAGCACCTGTAAAAGCCTAACTGTGAATCCTGTCCAGTCTTTTATAATCAATATCCCAATAAATGTGTACATTTGTACTGCTGAAAATGATATATGCCATACAGAAAAAGTGCAGGTGTGTACATTTTCAGTCATTGTCATTAATGGAAATGTGTACTGCATGATTCTGGTATTTTCCTGTGAAGCTGTAAAATGTGAAGTACTGAGTGTAAGTATCGAATGAAACTCTTTGTAATAAATTAACTTTAATGACGTAATGTGTTTAAAACAGACAGCGTAAAATTGCTGGAAAGTCTATGGCCATGCAAGTATCCAAAATAAACTGTGCAGAAATCCCCCTTTTACACACGTTAAACTGAAACTACCATTGCTTCTGTTCTCCATTACACCGTTCACTTTTCTCTACCCTTTTTGTCAAAGAAATTTGCTGGTGCAATATGCTGGCAATAAATATCGCCTTCCTCCAAAAGCACAGGCTCACCTCAATAAACGTATTGCCCCAGTCAAGTGTAAATCATCTCTTATCCCCTCACTGATACCTGATCTTTCAGCCTTCGGTCTATCAGAAAGATAGGATGTCCTCAGCATTCCTGCTCCAAGGAAGAGCCATAACGAATGGCATCTGAGATTAAATTTATAGTGAAGGATAGAGCTTGTCTTGTTACCCTGTTTAATGGAAAACAATGAGTCTTCTAGTGGAGTCTCTAGGCTGGCACATTGACCTGGATAGACCATTACGTATTTTATTATCCCCAGAGCAGCTTCTTCTTCTTTTGTTGTCCTATGAATGAACGCCACAATCCAAGACAGACAAGACAAATAAAAAAGACCTGTAACACCTTCCTGAAACTAATGGGCTGCAAACTTAAGAAACCAGGAGATATTAGTGATTTGTTTCAGTGTATCATATTTCCATTTATAGATAGATAGATAGATAGATAGATAGATAGATAGATAGATAGATAGATAGATAGATTACCTTTGATATTATCCAGTGCTCACTTCTTTAAAAACACTAATAATTTAATAAAATTGTTAATTTTACTGTAATCTTTTTCATATAGTATATTTTAATATTGTGATGCATAAATTAACATGTATTTTTTATTGAGGGGAGCATAACATATGGCAGTAGCCTTATTATTAGCATTATTTTGCATATTTTTTTGCAATTCTGAGTTTATATCTCAAAACTGTGACTTTTTTTCTGAGAAGCAAGTCCCAAATTGTGAGATATAAATGCTGCAATTGCGAGTGAGATAAAAAAAATTCCAATTATGTTTTTTTTTTTTTAAATTATTATTATTATTCTTTGGCACATAAGAAAGAAAGAAAAAAAGAAGGAAAGATAGAGAGAGATGGAGGGAGGGAGGGAGGGAGGGGGGGGGAGAGAGAGAGAGAGAGAGAGAAAGAAAGAAAGAAAGAAAGAAAGAAAGAAAGAAAGAAAGAAAGAAAGAAAGAGAGAAAGAGAAAGAGAAATAAAGAAAAATAATTGTGCTACAGTATGTTAAAAAAAAGGTAAAAACTGAGATGTAAAGTCAGAATTGTGAGAAAAAAAGTTGTAATTATGAGATGTAAATTCGCAATTATGAGTTTATAATTTGCAGTTGTGGAATATAAACTTGCAGATATAAACTGACAGTTACCTTTTTTATTCTGTGGTGAAATGAATTCTGATTATATCAGAATTACGAATTTAAAAGTTGCAATAAACTTGCACTGTTGAGAAAGAGGGAAAACAAACCTGAATTGTGTATAAAATTAGAATTGTGAGAAAAAAAATAATTTGGATTGTGAGATAAAAAGTCCCAAAACCAGTTTTATTATGTGTTGGAAACAAGCTTCCACATGATGTTGTAAAACTTACAGTATATCATTTAAAATGGTTATCTTAGTGTTATTTTAATTTATATAGACTTTAATATGAGTTATATTTAAGTATATAATAGCTTATCTGTGCTTTGCAATAGAAAAATATATTTGAGATGGAAAGAGACACCTGAGCAACAAAGAGAATGAAAAATGCATGGAAAAAAAAATGAGACATTTCCATTTGGAAACACATCCTGATGGAAGCAGTCCATCATGTAGTGCAGCACAGAACAAAACAGAAGAGAACAGAAGTAATACTGTGCTGCAGGGGAGGAGAAGGGTGAGAGTGGATTTCACCTGACAGCACAGACCCCTGAAGGCCCCGAACTCCAGGTGACAAGATGACATCCTTTATCTGAATATCTGATGGGCTGTCCAATCACCTGCTCCTCTCACATTACAGCACTGAAGACAGGAAGTGCCAGAGGTAGACACATCCAGCTGATTAGTTATGGTTCCAGCCATGTAATACAGTTCATGTTAAAGCGGGTAAATTATTAAATTAATAATTATAATATGATGCTGTCAGATTCCTAAGCAGTCTGACACATTTGAGAGTAGTATTAAGACTTGACAGGTGGATCTTGGCCTAGTATGAAACAGGAGAGAAATGCTTTACATTTGAGGAAACGTGAAGTCAGTACAGCTGATCTAACTGTCTTTAAAGGGACAGTTCAACCAAAAATGACAGTATTTGCACACTCATGTCAGTCCAAACCCATGTGTTGCATATTTTTTTCAGTATGTTTTATTTAATATGAGAGCTGGAGAAGAACACTTTCACAGAGTCCTTTTTTTTTTTTACTTTGACTTTGGAAGGCTTGGATAAAATGAGTCATAATACTTTGAATTATGGTTTTATGAGCTGTGAGCTCAAGTTGTAACTTTGAGATGTTATTTTTTAATTCCTTCTACTAACATAAGGTAGTATATTTAGTATTTTTATTTTTTTTTTATAATTTTAAAACAGAAATTAGGATTTAAATTTGAATTATTTTAATAAATTGATCATTTATTATTTTACTGTAAACATTTTTAAATCATCCCGCAGTCCCCTTGGAAGTTTGCTGAGGCCCCCTAGTGGGTCCTGGGCCCTAGGTTAATAATATACTGCTAATATATGGAGATATGACCACACACACTTTTTGTAAATAAGAAGCAAGAATATGTCTTTTTTTATTTTAAAAACTATTTTAAATAAATAAATAAATGCTGGCATGCAAGCAAATGGTTTTGCAATGACAAAAGGGTGTAAAAAATTACATCACTAAACAACTCCCCTATTTATTTTAATATAATGTAAATCACTTTCTAGATGTTATACATTAAATTACCCACCAGTTTGACCTCAGTGTTTTCACACTATAAAATTTGAACTGTATGATGTACTTATAATCATTTAAATACCAGATTAATAAATAAATAAATACAAAATGCACATACACTGGCATTTTTGCCATTTCTTTCATCTCACCAACAGTATTTAGTGTTCTGCCAAAGGAAGTAATGTGAAGACATCACAACCGTCAATTCTCATGTTAGCGTGCACCTCAAGAGTACTCTTTGATCACTGGGAGCTGTCATGCTTGTGTTCTTAAGCAATTGTAGATGAAATACCTGTACTTCACCAGGAATTATTATTTTTTTTTTTTTTTGCTCTTTGCTTTCATTTCCTTTCCTTGGGATCCAAAGCAATTCTGCTGGAAATTATAGCGAGCATGTAAATTCTAATTAAATTCAACAAACTGCAGACGAACAGAGGCTCTAATGAATGATTCAGAAGCATTTGGTTGTCATTGTCTACTCAAAGACAGAGATACTATTGTGTGCATTCATCACTGTACTCGGTAATTTACCACTCATACCAATTATTTTGGGTAACAAACATGTCCGTTTAGTTTAGTTATTTATGCTTGTGGTCTGCTTACCACGGACATGAAAGAAAATTATTTATTTACAAACATGAGATTTGGACAGACGAGGCTACATTTCCAGATCCATTTAATAAACTCCTAATTTTGCTGCTTATTAATAGTTAGTAATGTAGCTGTTAGTAATGCCAAAATATTCATAATAGGCATGCTAATAATCAACTAGTTAATAGTGAGATTTGGTCCCTATATAAAGTGTTCCATTTTAGATTTTACATACAAATGGAATTTTCTCCACTACTGCAATTTCATTTAATTAAGAAGTCACATTACAGAGAAGTTGAATTTCATCTAATGAGCTAATTTAATTAAATATGTATCTGATTTTTGTTTTCTGAGTTTTGTTTTTACAATGAGTTACAAACTAAATGAAAAGTATCACTCTGAAACAAAATTACCATGTTTTCCTGGTTTGGAGTGCCTTTCATCAAGGTCCTGTAAGCAAAGACTAGATGAACACATAAGAGGAAGAAGTTAAAAATATGATCATGTTTATTATTGGAATGAGAAATGCCTGATGGTCCAAACACACAAAAAACAGCTGACAAGGGCCTCATAGTAATTAATTAATAGTTTAAGCAGGATCAGTCTTATTCAGAAAACTGTAGTAGAACAAACCAGAAATAGAGCAAAATAATTTTTGACCTTCAATAACAACACTCCTAGCTCAATTAAACAAGTCTTACACGGCTTAACCTTTTGTGTGTGAGAGAGAGAGGCACAGAAACTTTGGTTAACCTTTTGGGTTTTTGTTTTAGAAAGACTTACAAGAAGTACTTCAGTCTGCCTATCAGTTGAAGATGTTCAACTGACATTCCAACATACCATGATTGGAATACTCAACATCCTCCACTGAACATTTGTAATAATACCCTCACAAAACAAAACGATGATGTGTTCATCAGAAGACAGTCATCCAGACAACCTTGTTTAAATACACTGTGATTATCAAAGGTCAGAAAACACTTGGAGACAGAGAAAATTAGAGAAACGGCTGATCAAACAGATCGAGGAAATGAAAGCGGTTATCAGAGGTAAACTGTTTGATGTTTGAAAAGTACATCATAATGGGAAATGGCAAAGTGCTGTCGAACAAGGCTTGAAATTACACTAAAAGGTTCTGTGAGTGCCCTTCCAGTTAAAGTCGTTTGTGGCTTGATAAACTCATTCCTATCTTAATCGTACTTCAAATTTCCAGAGCTGTCACTAATTTTCAAGGCTATCGTCTGTTAATAATTCAAATTTAATATCTGCCAACCGGAGAGAATTTTACGAATGTAAAAATGCCTCTGGAAGAGTCTCTAATCTGTGTAGTTGAAATTGTCAGATCGGTTGATTGGTGGACTGATGCAACACTACATAAACTAACCGTAAAAACGAAAGGCAAATCAGTTCAACCTTTTATTCAGAATGTTCCTAAAATCCCAACTACCAAATTTCTCTTTAAACTTGAATTATCAAGGCTCATTCAATTAGCACATTCATTAAGATGCTCAATGTTAATGTCCAGGTTGATCTCACGAAATATCACATGTATCTTTTTCATTCTGAATTGAGTAACTTTTAGAGGGTTATATAAAACTTAAATGAAACTAAAAATCTCAAGACCCCATGTTACTTTTTTACTTAAAAAAGAATCCCTCTTTAAATTATTTAAAAGTCCATATATTTTCACTCATTACACCATGAAAGTTTTGCGGTTTGGATGTCCTTATAGCGCCTTTAATTTTCAGCACGGAACAACTGCGTTTCAGGATCACATGATTGCTAATGAGAAAAAGACATCCTATCATTACACCAGAGATCTGAACATGAAATACGGAAATGAAGAAATGAACCAGCTTGATATGGTGTCCTGAATTCCCAAACCAAGATAGTCAAACAGAATAAAAGAGGTAAATTCAAGATTTCTAAAGTAACAAGGACCACTGACAATTATTTATGTTTTAGGCTACTTTAACTATACAGGGCCACTGTTCTAGTGTGCCAGCTCTGTAGTGGGTCTTATTTGGTTGTGTTTGCATGGGGTGAATACACTAAACATCTCCGCCACATGCAGGCATGGTTTTTCAGTTTATCAACACTCTTAAAAATAAAGGTGCTTCAAAAGGTTCTTCAAGCGATGCCATAGAAGAACCATTTTTGCTTCCACAAAGAACCATTCAATCAAAGGTTCTTTAAAGAACTATTTCTTTCTTACCTTTTTATAATCAGAAGAACTTTCTTTCGCCACAAAGAACCTTTTGTGAAACAGAAAGGTTCTTCAGATGTTAAAGGTTCTTTATGGAACCATTTAGTCAAAAAGGTTCTTCTATGGCATCGTGAAGCACTTTTATTTTTAAGAGTGAACCTGTGTTTTATTCACTAATGACCACTCACAATCCAGGCGATACAATAAATGTGCTGTAATAGTGCTGCACCATGTTTAAATTGTCATTCTCATTTGGTTGCACACAAACGCTCCTCTTTTCTATGCAAATTAGGCTCATTATTTATTGCACCTTATTCATAAAACTCAGTGTTATTGCCACCAGTACCAATGCTATTAGTAAAGTATGTCAAATTGAAACCCGCAAGATAGTGAATTTATCAGTTTAAATGGATCACGTACAGAGAAATTAAATTTCCCTTAATCTTTTGACATATAAAAGCTTAATGTACTATAAAACAAAAAACATCCCGTAAGTGTCAAAACTGTCTCATTATTTTAAAAACAGATGTTACTGAAACTGAAACTTGGAATGTGCCACTTTATGGTGTAAAAGTCCAGCGAAAGCCCGCCCCTGCAGGAGAAAATCAACACCTACTTCTACATCACTGCCTCTTTTGCCGCACCACTGATATGCGGTTGTAGTAGGAGAAGAAATACTAGAGAGACACAAACATAGGATTGCTTCATCAACAGAAACTTTTAGATGTCATTACAAGATTACCAGACACCGTGCAGGTACTGTCGGGGATTTGTTCTGTCAGTCCGTGCCGCATCCAGTGTAAATCAGAATTTTCAATTATAATGGGTTCTGTAAGTCACAGCAGCATCCGTTATTTTAATAACCAAACCTGTTAGCCAATTATAGAAGTGGGGGTTTACTTGTGAGTCCTGAATGCGCCTGCCTAGTCATAGTTTTCACATGACGTCACACCCCGGCAGGAACGCCCACCTGGGGGGCAAAACACAGCCTTCCGCCACGGACCGCCAGTTATTTTTACAAAGTAGTAATATACGTAGTAAGACACTGCTATTAAAAGGCCAAATTCAGTATACACCTTATTGATGATTAATCCTGAATATACACACAATGCAAAGTTTCATATTCAATTTAAGTTTTTCCGTAGAGAAAACACCAATTAGCGCATCACATTTATATTTCGGCTCATCTGCTTGCTTATATAAAGTATGTTCCATCAATAAGATGTACACTGAATTTGATCTTTTAAAAGCACTGTTTTAAGGCCCTTTACATTTTTTTTTTCACATTAAACATATTAGTATGTCCCACTGTTTTTAGTGATGGAAATATTGTAGCGGGTGCTTTATGGATTGCAAATGGCCAAACTGTGCATTTTGTTCACATTTTATTTGGTATGCTTGCACAGTTTATGTATTTTTTTTTTTAGCAAGTCAAGCGTTAAAACAAAGTAAAAAGTGTGTGCAAATAAATGGCGCTGTATGCCATGCAAGCATTTGAACACAGATGTTTAGTTACAAAATGGATGTTGGTATAATTATAAAGATTTCTCCTTCAGGTCAACTACTGTCATGGCAGAACAACTGTTTAATCACGTTTTAGTAAATTAACCCAAGATGTGTCAACATGTTGAGTGGCAAAAGTCTGGATATCAAAAAAACCTTTTTGGCAAACCGGTGGCAAAGAAAGACTGATGTAAGTTGAGCTTGATAAAATCATTTATTGTGCTCCAGAAGATTAAATCCTATTTAACCAGAAAGAAAGACAAAATGACAAATAATCTACATCACAACAACCCTCTGTAGTTCTCAACAGCCATTTTGATCTTCTTTCAAGGTCAGCCAGTAGAAAATAAACACATAATGAAATTTGGTTGCTGTTTGTAAGAAAATGGCCCTCAGTCTTGCATTACATTCAGTTACAAGGCTTGTCCTGGCGTGTGTGTATGGAAGTGTATGTGCATATGTGTGAAGAAACACTGAGCAGTGGAGATCTTTGCAATTACAGATGAATCCCATCTCTCTCCTTGGAACATGTGCATGCACAAGATGAATCCTCTTAGCGCCCCAGTGGTGTATGGTTCATTAAATTTTAATATCGTTCAAAGGGGCTTCCTTTGCAGGGGACACATAGGCAGGCTGACTTTGCATATGCATACCTGCAGATGGGGACTGGCATACAGAGCAGTGACGCTCTCTCTGGCCTGTTTGTACTGTGCAGAGTTGTCACAGGTGAAGGCAAAGCAGAGAGGAAAAGCCCACAGGAGATTGTGTTCTGAACAGAACATGTTGTTGGGAACAATGTGTGTCACGAGTTGGCTGATCAGGAGAAGAGTAGCATGATTCTTTCAATCTTGTTCCCTTCCTTGGCTTCCCTCGTCCCTCATTAGTTCTTTGCCACTAGCTATTCACCAGGGCTCAAGTATTCACTCCCAAAAGCCTGTGTTTGACCTCAGTGTTTTTTTACACCAACTATTAATTAATTACCTTGAGATGTGAAAGGCTGTACTGCTAGTAAAATGGCTTCTAATATCTCTAAAGCAATTTTGTGTGAATGCAGCCAATCAAAACATATTTGATGTTTAATATCAGGATTTTGGAAATGAATGTCAAAATGTCTTGGCTACTGCAAATTCAGTACTACAGTAATGAAAATAGATACCTGCTACTTTATCATGTCTTGTTAGGAAACATTATTAGCATGGGGTTGTTGTCCAAGAGAGTTTGCACAAAAGCAAAGATGAGGACCTCTGATCTCTGAAAACCAAATCACCAATCTTTTGCTGTTTTTCTATAATCATACGTTACATGCTGGGGGGAAAAAATTTAGATATTTATGTGGAAGTTTCGCTTTTACTGGTGTTTGTGTTCAATCAAATTTCCCAGGAGTAAAAAAAAGGATTCACAAGAAATCTAAATTGTCACTACAGGAACTGACGCCCTCAAGTGACTATATAAAAAGGGAACATTGGGTAAGCATCCCAGGACTTTTAAGCATGTACTATGTAATGCAACAAGGCTCTGAGAAAATTAAACCCGGTCGTTTCTCGATTCTCTTTGTCTAGCTAGCTTAAATGGCCTCTTAAGATCAGAAGGCCCGTAACGAACAATCTCATCAGGGGTCCTCCTGTCTTTAGCCTGGGATTCACTGGCAACGATCATTAGCATGTAGGATGTTATGTAACAAGGCTTTGAGAAAAGTAAAATAATCAAGGATGGATAAAACCAGCAATTACTGAGAGATTTGCAGGTGAAACTGGCTTTTAGCACTGAGGCTACTGACTTTGAGCACTTTTCTCTGGGTAAGAAATGACAAAAGTTTCCCTTTCACTTTCTCTATTGGTCTCTCTGTATTCTTTCTTTCTATAGCCTGCTTTAAGCGGTATGATCAAGGGCTTCGTAACATCAGAAGCCCCCCTAATACACTCTTTCATCAGGGACCCTCCTGTCTCCAGAGTAGGATTCATTCATGATGATCGTTCAGGAGAATCACAGAAAGTTCTGGATGAGAGGATACCAACGCAAGGCTCCAAGTCGTACTGCGTTGGTCACTGGTTGTTCAAAGCTGCGTGGGGGACTGCCTCATAAAGTACCGAAAACAAAGAAATGAGAATCAAACATTACAGATAAGAAATTTTCTAAGGTAGGGTGGTTTGACTATTAGCAAGAGGTGAACATGAATAATAAAATAATAAAGCAATGTATTATAACTGAGACCAATGAGCAAATCAAAAAGTACATTAATGTCCCACACATGGGAGCTCAAACAACAAGTGATTCACCACTATTAAAAATTTTACCAACACACATGTACAAAACTAGTCCTTATAACCAGGTTCAGTCAAGCTATTTGTGAACGCAATCTAGTTAGCGTATCCCCACCCCTTCCCATCACTGTCTTCAGAACCCATCGTGCCCGACCTCGTCAGCGTATTCCAATTCCTCCCATGAGCCAATCAGAGCAGTATTTCCTTAAATCCAAATGGGGAGGAAAATGATTTTTTTTTTCTTTTTTGTTTTAAATAATGACTTAATCAGCAGAACAGCCACCAAGCAGATAAATTGTCATGCGCGTCGTGCTAAAAATATCCAGCCTCCCTTTGAGTCCACCAGTTTCAGTATAGACAGCACTTGTGTGATGAAGCTGTATCTGCCAGGAAGCCAATAAATTCCCCGTTACGCTCTTGAGGCAGACTCCTCAGTATCAACGCCCCCAGCCAGGGCTTAAAGAGCATGGGTGCTTTGTGTACATATCTAGATATGTAAATACGTCCTATACAATAAAATTGTTCCCCCAAAAATAAATTGACAAAAAGAATTCAAAGACATTCGGTGAATGTCGCTATTGTGCATATTCTTGAGGATTTCTCATTCTCGCATTTCTTCCCGTAGTATTCCACATTCTCCACCAGAAGGAGAACACGTGCCTAAATTAGGTAAGCAGCATCCCCCATCTGCTCTGAAGAGAGTAATCTACGATCCAGCACCCCGGGAAAACAATATGTTTCCTTTTGTTTACAGAGGGCCTCCCATACGTCATCTCTTCTGTGCTTCCGTCGTTTCCTCTCTGGGCAAATGAATCAAACCATTCCTCAAAGAATCCCAGAATGATAGTTGTCCCCAGGAAATGGTCCTGGTTTTGTCACAATATAAGGGTAAAAAATCATCTCTGTTTTTCATTAAATCAGAATTAGGTTTTTTTTTTTTTTTTGTCTTTTTGTTTTTCGCCTTTAATAGAAAACGATAGTCTTGCTCTCGAGGAACAAAAACCAACATTGTTATTTCTTGTTCCTCTGAGCACCGGGAGTAAAGATATTTCTCACCCTAGTGCCATAACCTCCGTTTGTCAACACACCTGTACTCCACATCTGTGGGAGTGTATGTGTGTGTATGTCCATGTTTGGGTGTGAGAACGTGTGTGTGTGGCTATACTCTAGTGGTGGAGTGTGAATGAGGGTGTGGATGGGGCAGGGTGTTATTCTGTCCACTGGAGTAACTGTTGAAGGGGTGTAAAGAGGTGAGGCCTGGCATGCTGTTGGGAATCATAGTGATGGTGTTCGGGGTCATGAGAGGGATGTCGTCCGGCGAACGGCGCATGGCGAGCGTGTAATCGGGCGGGCAGGCAGTTCTCAGGACCACCTCGTGCGTGTGCATGGCCTCCCTGCACTCCCGCTCCAAGTCACTGTGTTTCATTTGTAGAGACATGATCTCCTCTTCTTGTGTATGGGGCAGCTCGTTGGCTGTGGTTCTCTGCGGGCTACAACGCCGGTGGACCTCGTGCCTTCGCTTATCCTTCTTGTAGTAGAGTGCGGCGAACGCCAATATGTTGAGGAAGAGCAACGAGGCACCGACGGCGATGGTGACGCTCAGTTCGGTGGAATAGTCGCGCTGGTTCTCTAGGAAGGGTTGGTTCTGGTTCTGGTTCTGGTTGTGGCTTTCCTGCGTTTCAGTGGGAAATGGTGTTGGGTAGGGCCTCTTGGTGTTGACTGGGATCTTCTTTGGTGTACGTGGAGTGACCTCGGGTGGAGGTAGCTTAGTGGTGGTGGAAATGATCTGGGTGACCTCGTTGAGGCTGTGGAGATGAGGCACCAGCTCCAGCCACAAGTTGACCTTATTGGCACGGTAATGTTCCTTGACACGGGGCTTCAAGCCGATGTGCAAGTATAGCTGGTCCTTTTGGTTGTAACGCGTCCAGGCCACCTCCTCAAAACGGTTAGGCTTGGTGTGGATGAACTTGGTGTCCTGTGGAACTGGCTGGTTGGGGTCACTGAAAGGAAATAGGAAGATTTTATTACTTTTTACACAAAAGACAATTTCTAGGATTGCACATGGGCACTCAATAAGCACTCAATAAAACAAATATCACAAAACCCACTATAGACAAGTCTTAGGGGAGTGCTCAGAGACCCCAAATATTCTCTCAGTGCTCATTAGTGTCTCCTGACAACTGCACCTGCTTTTAAAATGAACAAGAATTAGTCTGAGAGAAGAAATTACACATTTGCACAAATTGATTTGTTGTCCTCCCATGAGATGATTACACGTCTAGGCAGCAATGTCATATAAACACTAAACTCACTCTAAGTGATCATCAGCATTACTTTATTCACTACATTACACCTAAATTGAAGCAAACAAAATTGCTGTTGCGTAAAAAGCAGTTGCGTAAATTTAATGTAGCATAACCTTGGGAATCTTAACAAGTATTTGCGAGAGAGAATGCATTAACAAACAATTAAGCATTGATTAAACCTTAGGAACCCCGTAGCAGTGTTTCCTGGCAACAACTGGGTATTGTACGGTAATCAATAGCAAATTCAATTCTCGAATTATGAGAGGGTTGCGGCGTTGGTGGTCTTACAACAAAACAAAGTCATATTCAAAATCACTTCTGAATCCTAATTAACGGCCGTATTGTTTGCCTCAAGTCTAACGGTTTAGAAACGATGCCCTGTTGCCTAGAGACTTACCCAGTCTTGGCAAAGTTGGTCCAGTAGGTCATTACCACTGCACTAAGCATCACATCATTTTTGGAGAAGTTGCAGGGGAAAAGCTCAGTTGGACCAATCATGGGCAGCCCAAACACATATGGGATCTCATCGCCATGTGCTGCATCAGCCCAGGGTGGCACCTGTTCCGTCTGGCAGTGATGGTAGAAGGCGTAGAAATAAGTAGGCGAGCCAAAGCTGGAGTGGAGGTCTGCTGTTGCCACCGCTGGTGCCACCCACTGATGATCCGTGAAGAGTGCCAGCAGGGTCTTTCTTCTGGTCTCCGGGTTGTGGCGGTCAGCCCAGTCTGTGTACATAAACTTAATGGTCTCTCGCAGGATGTCTTTTCCCTCGGGGTAACCGTATAAATCATCCACAAAACTTGACACGGCATAGTCAAAATCGTTGGCTTGAACCCCATTCTCATTGTCTACAATGAGTTCCACAAACTTCAGCCCCTCTCCTTGGTTGACGCCCAGCATGATGTCATAGTTAAGGAACTCCCCTTGCTCCATGAGGATCTGAGGGTCGTCGGGGATGACATCACCATCAATGACGGGTCCAAAGGCGATGTGGTAGCGAGCAGGCTGGATGTCCTGCTCCACTAGTTCTTTATAGTGTTTTTTCTGTAGGCACTCCACCATCTCCACTGTATCTTTGAGGTTGCACCCCACCTTTTTGGCCAGCATGCGGGCATACTTGGCCGGTTGAAAGCTGACAGCCCAGCTGGACAAGGCAGTGCCACTTTGGGCTATGGCCCTTTGGAAAAGACCTGTATAGGAAAAACAAGACGGAATCACCAAGAGAACATCCACAACATGCTGCAGTATGGCTCAAAAGTCTGAGACCAGTAGCGACTGCTTGCTTCTATTTGTTTAATACATTTTTTATTACAAATTATAATAGGTGCATAATTTTTGTGAATTTTGTGAAAAAAAAATTACATGGCCAAAAACTGTGCAAAATTCAAAATAATATTAAACTGAATATTAAATTACATATTAAATAGTTAATAAATGAATATCATTTAATATAAATGAAAATAAAGCAATGATATTAAATAAAATGTTTCAAAAACACCATGCTTTGCTTCTGAAAAGTGTTCAAAATCCTAAACTTTTGTTTAAAATTCAGTTTTAAATAGGAAAAATGGCAGATTTTTAATGTGCGCTCAGACTTTTGGACCCCACCGTAGGCTATTTACACAGAAAGTTCTCCCTCAGTATGCAAGCTGGAGCAAATGAACCCCTTATCGGTTTAGCTGTTTTTATGCACATCTTAAATGGTTTGGGAAAAGAGGGCATGCAAGTCAACATACAAATGCTGATGAACTCGAATTTTACACAGAGCTGATCAACATTTCAGTTTTTCATGTAATTTTAGGGGGGGAAATTATGACTTTTAATCGATTTCTTGAATTTTATTATACCGCATTAACAGTGATTAGCTGTTTGCACTCTGTAAACCCCTTTCACGTACAGACGTCAAGAAAATTGACCCACACCATTGAAGAGAAGCAGACATCATGCACAAACATCAAGACAAAAAAAGTGTGTGAGGAGAACAGAAAGTGTGTGTGTGTGTGTGTGTGAGAGAGAGTGAGAGAGAAAGAGAGGGAGAAAGACAGACAGAAAGAGCAAGAGAGAGGAAAATTGAGTTACTCTGTTACCATGACAACCCCTGGGATCTCAGTCTTAGCAGTGCAGTTATGAGTAAAACATGTTCTTACTAAAGTAGAAAAAAAAACTATAAAAACACACATGGAAATGAAATGGAGATAAGGGGATGTTTCAAGTTCGCAATTCAACGAAACGGTGACAATTTTGTATAAACAGACGAATATATTTAAGAATGAAGAATATACTGCTAAAATTAAAAAGAAAAAGGAAAAGATCTGAAATATATGAAAATTATTCCAGATTAAGCAGTGCACGGTTTGCCTTAGGGCAAAGCCATCGCATGGCACAAGAAAGTCTCTTCCAAAGGTGTCTCTGGGTTCATTTGAATGATAGTGACAACCTTAAAGCAGGTCTGTGCCAGGAGACCTCTTCACAAAGCAATCTTTCAAGCAGAGAGACTCAAAATGGAATTAGTGTATTTACCCTTTTTGTGCCAGTGGAAGGTGAATTCTGAATTTGGACAGTGTGCTCATGGCGTGCCTGGTGATGAGTATGGACTCAGCTAAATAAAGATGGGAACATGAAACGACCTAGGGAGATTTAATTTCCATAAACAAGTGATATCAGGTCAAACGGAGTGAGTTAGCAGCTTAAAGCATGGTGAAAAATTAGCTTGGCAAATGCTGGACCGATGAAGCAACTTTCTTGGCAACGTTGTTGGTTTTAGGATTTTTGTATTACACACTTAAGATCTGTGAAACTGAGCATTCTTTTGAACTAATTTACAGGGTATAAGGGAGTGCTTTTTAACCATGGGTCTGCATACCCCTAGTGGTTGTTAAGAGTGTAACCATTTGGTCTGGGCAATATAATTATTTAATATTATTATTATTATTCATTTAGAGGAGTTTTTTTTTTCTAATTAAAACAATAGGATTAAAACTAATTCAAATGGTAAAAAACGTAAAAACTTAATTAAAAATAACCATTAAACACATTATTTTCTAACCTGTACTGCAGTACTCTGAATAAATGTCACAGGTTTTTCATAACTAAGATTGCAATCTGATTTTTCTAATTCAAATACAGATAACTACAAAAAAAGCACAGAGACTGAACTTCAAAATGGGCTCATAACACAAACAGCTATAGCATGCAGACAAAAACTGTCAAAAGTTAAAACCTCTGCATTGTACCTTTGGTTGAATTGCTCCAACGGTTACCTTCAGAATAATGGGAAAGAGTCAGCAGGTTGACACATGAGGCCCCGGCCCCAGACCCAAAAACAGTAATGCGTAAAGGGTCACCCCCAAAGAAAGCAATGTTTTCACTGGTCCAGCGGAGGGCCTGGATTTGATCAAGAAGTCCATAGTTTCCCTTGGCTGCCTGGTCTCCTGTGCTCAAAAAACCTGCAGACAGAAGAAAGAATCAAATGAGTGGCTGTGTGCATTGCAGTGCAATTTTAAATCCCTAACAAAGATTGAAAGCTATTGAAATATTCAATAGCAAACTGCAGATGAAAGTGACAAATTTCTGAAATGAGGGGAAACATTCTCCTCCCTCCCTCCATTTTTTAACATCCATGAAATAGATGTTTAACTTAGGAGAACCTACCCAGCTGGCACATGACCGACCTTCAAAATAAATATGGTTGAAATAAGGTCAGTTCTTGTTTCAATGTTGATACAACGTTGAAATAATGTTTAATGCTAAATGGTTAAAAAAGGTTAACAAAAACATTTATAAATCAACATTTCAAGATTACCCGAAGCACAACCACGCTATATGCACAAGGCTGTTGGTTCTAAGGTTTTATCAGAATTTGAAGAAACATTTCTACCGGTGAATCAACGTTAAAATGTCGGCTGGGTATGTAAACAAGTTTTTAATAGTTGTTTATGTCTTGGCTTCACGTGAGGAACACTATTAGTATGACAAACAGAGAACATTGTTACATGTAAAACCTTCCAAATCATGTCAGTTTATTTTGGTGTTCGCTTAGCAACATGCAAACAGTAAAATACTGAAATCAGTGTTGAGTACAGACTCTTATGTGCCTTGTGAGTTTTGAAACAGAGCCTTTATTATTCTATGTTAACAGTGGTTCTTAATTCTAAACTAAATAAATCAATATGAACCCTGCATGCTTTAAAAAAAAAAGAAAAGAAAAAAAAAAGTCTGCTTTGGTTTGCTGTTCTTTAGTTTGGTCAGCAGACCGCAGCTCTCTGGAGTCACCGGAGCATGCAGCTGTTGTTTTACCCCCTGACTCCCACTTAAGTGCACTCAAATTAACAACAAAGTTTGTTGCAATATATTACAAGTGTTAGTGAAAAAAACTGTGATTACACAGAAGTAACCCAGTGGTGCGTTTTAATGGAAAACTAGTCAGTAACTACTTGACTACAGTAGCTTATCCTGGGAATATACATCCTGGGGGTGCTTGTGGAATAATGATTGTGTACATGTTCAGTGAATAGATGACCATTTGGGTTTAGTAATTGCCCTCATAGTCCCAGAACACATGAAAAATAATAAAGCAACACAAGTGCTTCACAGTAAGCTCATTTACAGATGCAGACAACAAGAAACAAAAGACTGTGAAATCACTTCGGTTCTGTACACAAAGTGCACACACAAATCCATCTGACCCTGCTTCCGCTCCCTTCCTTTTGTTAATTGAGTTCTTTATTGGATTTAATTAATCTAGTTGTGTTGCTACATCAAGAAGTTGATCTCCTGGAAGTGGCCGTCGAATACAAGCATGCATTTAATTGATTCCATTTAGCCAAGGAAGTGTGCAGAGCAAAAAAAAAAAAAAAAAAAAAAAACGGCACAGGCTCGAAAATGATTAGCAATCAAATGGTACGCTGTCAGGTGCTCGTGCCTGCGGCGCAGAGCCTTGAGCACATTTGGCTGTTAACACAGGCAGGCAGCGGCCCGCTTTCCATCCTCATGCATGCAGAGAGGTGCAATCCAATCATAAGGGAACAAAAGGGCCTCCCTCTGCTCGGACAGTGAATAGCCCAGGCTTGTGAATGGAAACGAGTTTGGTACAATGTGGAGAAAACAAAGTCACAACAATGCGCTTTAATGAGACAGGCAATAATTGTGGATTTTTATCACAGTAGTCAAGAAGAGGATTTGCTGTGTAAGCAGCATTGGCTCATTTCTATGAAACTGAGGGTCAGCGGGACACTGTCCAAGGCACTTCGGATAACAACAAGGGATGCACATTTCATCAAATTTCATCATTAGCGCTCATCTTTAAAAACACCAATAACAGTGCAAATGTAATCTTTAGCCAATCTCAAAATGAATATCCATTTTTTCATACTGCATACATCCACTTTTACCATTTAAAATGTTCTATTTTACATTTAATTAGGAATATATATATATATATATATATATATATATATATATATATATATATATATATATATATATATATATATATATATATATATCATTCATTCTCTCAAAATACAAGATTTCTGATGTATAATTTCAGACCTTCAGAGTCCCTTTTCAGATGATTATTAAATTTAAACTGCAAAAGTTGAGGTCAACTCATAAATACGAACATTTCATTGCAAGCTATTCCTGTACAAGGTTACCAAGACTCAAATACAGAGTGTTAAACCTTGAATGTTGTCAGACTAAGATAACAAACCTCACCTTTGTGAGGTGTAATCCACCTGCTGTATCATAACAGATATCAGGAAATTGGGATACTGTCAAATAACATTTACAAAACTTAAATCATACTAGTAAAAAGCGGGTCGTTTCTACAAGTTTTCATACATGTCAAGGCACCCATTTCTGTAACCTGAAGCCCTACAGTGCAAGTCGTATTGGGAACGGTCCAAACAGATAAATAAAAATGGAATCAGATTGCAATCGTTTGGCCCCCAAAGTGAAATTCACCACTAGATGAAAAAGCCACAGAGAGGCTTAGTTCCAAGTGCCATGTACTTAAATCAATTCCTGTTGGAACCCAAGCAGATGGTTTGAGATGTTAAATTAATCTCTGTTTTGACTGGAGAGGGCTAGAAAAGATAGAAAAGAATGGGACCAACAAAAGAAAAGAAGAAAAACTGGATCCCCAAAGCAAAGCGAGAAGTGACAGAAAGAGAAAAAGGCATTGTTGTACGTTTCTTTCAGGGTTACAGATGAAGAGAGCCGGTGGCGGCAGCAGCAGGTTCAGTCTCAGAGATGTTACATTATAACATTTGCCAGTTCAGTCTCCCTTCAAAAAAGAAATGTTGCAGCCAGACCATTGGCACTTTATTTTTCTTTATATTTACAGTGTGACAACACCTTCGTACTTTCAGTTCCCATCACAGAATTATCATCCATTTCAGGGACTTCAAGACTAAAAGCAGATGCCATCTGTTTCCATACCACAGGCTGGCCCCTGAGAACGCAAGTTTCAAAACTGGAAGAGGTGACAAAATGAACTGCCAGAAGTTGGTTTGAAAAGGTTACAATCACTAAAATGATGGTAAGACTGAGTCACTGCCTCAAGTGGAAATGAACTGTACTGCATGCTGATAATTATGAAATACAGTGACCACAGATGGTATGAATTACTGGCTCTGAGCATTGTCTCCGTCAAAGGAGATTAAAACACTAGAGGTTGGCAGAGGCTAACGACAGGATCCACTACAGGATCCCAACTGAATTTGACTTGACAAACCTATTCCTGTCTTCGCTGCTTTGATATGCAGAATCCAGAACCTAAAAACTGCTGCTCCGGGCAAAATAGACAGTATTTTTCAAACATTTTTTTTTCTTAGGGATATTACATTAAAGTAACCCACTTCCTTCAAAAAAAAAAATAAAAAAATCCATCTCCTTTTATTACCCTCTTCTCCAAGGAGGATGGATCAGTGACATGCTGAATGCCTTTCATGTGGATATTTTGTGAAAAATAAACACTTATTAAAAATAAATGGCTGTAGAGTTTGCAACATTACTATTGGAGAAAAATGCAGCCCTAACAAATGATACGACAGGGTAATCTTCCCAGTGTAAATATAGGTAATGAAAGTTAGATGTACATTTCTTTAACGGAATGGATTACAATATTACATCTAGAGACTGGATGTTGCATTATTTAGCATATATTACAGCTGTCAGATTCTTATCAGGTTAAAATCCTTGTCAAATCCCATTTCAGTGGACTGTGCAAATAAAACCACCTCTAGGTAAGGCCTACAGTTTGCTGACTTGGATGAACATGCTGCAATAGCTGTTCAATACACATTTAGTCACATACTGTAATGTAGTGTAATGTAACCTAACATATTTTAAAAGAAAAAAAAAGCATACCAAAGCATTACAGAACAAACCATAACAAAGGCAAAACACACAACAAACATAGCCCAGACATAACAAACCCAGACGTAGCACATAAACAAAATAACAAAACATAACCCAGATGTAGCACACAACCTCACATAAAGTAACAACATTTCTTAACTTAAACATACTGTAACATAATCCAGATATAGATCACAACCGAGCGTAAAGTAACAACATATCATACCATAATGTAACATAACCCAGATGTAACAGTGTAGCACAAAGTAACTAAAGTAACATACCATAATAGAACATAACATAACAAAACAAAAAACAAAACACAAACATAACCCAGACATAACATAATCCAGATATAGACCACAATCGAGCGTAAAGTAACAACATATCATACCATAATGTAACATAACCCAGACGTAACAGTGTAGCACATAAAGTAATTAAAGTAACATACCAAAAATAGAATATATCAAAACACGACCATAACTCAGACATAACATACAGTATTCTAGATGTAGATCACAACCTAGCATAGCATAACACACCATAGTGTAACATAACCCAGATGTAATGGTGTAGCACATAAAGTAACATACCATAAATAGAAGATAAAAAACACAAACATAACTCAAACATAACATAATGTAGATTACAACCTAACAAAGTAACAACATAACATAGCACAACATACCACAATGTATAAAACCCAGACATAATAGTGTAGCACATAAAGTAACTAACCTAACATACCATAATAGAGCATAACAATACACAAATATAATCATACATAACCAGATGTAGCACATGAAGTAAAATAACAATCCAGATGTAGTACATAAATTAAAAAAGGTAATGCAAGATCACCCAGACATGACATAATCTTGATGTAGTACATAATCTATAATAACCCCAGACATAATATAATGTAAGCAATATGTAGCACATAAAGCAATGTAACATAATACAACACCACAAAACCCAAACATAACATAATGCAGAATAGCACATCTATAAAACACATATAAAACATAATACAACATAAAACAAAACATAACATATAACAACATAACATAACATAGGCAAGTGGAGCCTATGGTCTGATGTGGATGTGCCGTTTAAGGGTTCAGTAATGTGTTAATTACATTAGGTGCTTGCTGAGTAGCATGGGGAGCTAAATGAAGGCTAATGTAAATACTTGCTCTTCACTTATTCCACCTCGCTAACTTTGCTTAAGGGATGCACAGCATCTTCTGACAGGGCCAAACAACTGCTGGGAATCTCCAGCAAACACCACAAACAGCAGTCAGCCTGCAGTCCATATGGTTTGAGCTGCTGGTGACAGATTTATTGCATGTATACATATGTGAATCTACAGAATTTATTGGTTCATTAATGGCTTTGAATATATAACCTCATCAATGATAACATTTTCAAAATAAAATCTTTACAAGCAAAGAAAAAAAAACAACAACTTTAAAACAAGTTGAGGTTTAGGAGGCATAAAACAACCCTCATCCAGATAAAGAGAATGAGAATACAAATTATGGGGCTTTTTATTAGGATTTTAAAGTTTCTAGTACTCTTATGAGCCAATGTTGCCTGGTGCTTAAGCGTTGTTGAACCCCCCGCTATTGTGGATACCTTTCTTCAATAGCAAGACAAAGCGTTAGAGCTTGTTTGAGTTAAATTATAGAAGAAAAACAAGGAGAGTTTAATGACAGTCCCACAAGCACACAACACGTTTTTCAACTGTTACATTATCCACCAAGCCGTTGTTTACTCTTTTCAGTAATTGGAAGGCTTTGATGAGGTTTTACTTGTGATGTGCTGCTGCATCTCGGACTAGTCTCCTCAGCAAGAGACTAGACTAGAGCACTGCCATACATAGCCATGCCATATATATATATATATATATTTTTGTTTTGTTTTGTTTTGTTTTTTTCATTGAACAAGATGAAATGTTGAAAATTTTGACTAAATAATACAATTAAAATTATTTTATTATTATTATTATTATTATTAATTGGACTGTGGACATGCATGCTGTTATTACCATGTTCTGGTTTTTGTATGAAAAAAAAAGACTTTTCAGAGATTCTTGTGTGTTCCATTGAAAATAAATAAATAAAATAACAGGACTGGGTAAATAATAACAGAATTTTCATTTCCTTTCATATAATCCATCTTTATAGTAGTTATTTTGAATTTGAATATCATTTAAATGCCTGACAAAACAAAATAGTTCTGTGTACGTACTGCAGAGCACAATCTCCAAGTTCAAACATCAACAGGATGCAATAATTGTTCTTAAAATACTGCCATGCAACATACATGAAAGCACCAAACTGCAGCACAGCTTTCTTTGAAATGTGCTTCTTGGTAGTTGCATTGCTTCAAAACCTGATCTGAATTGTTAACCAGCTCCCTTTCCATAGAAAAGAACAACATTTGCATACAGATAACAGCCTTCTGCGATTTAACACACACACACACACTCACACTCTGAGCAGGATGGGAAAAGAGAGTGAGCGCGAGAGGGAGTATAAAACCTTTTCATAAGAAGTGAGAGTCTAAAGATAGCCCTCCATCTTTTTCCCCTCTTGCTCCTCTCCAGTGAACATCCTGGAAATATTCCTCTCCTCTGACGTGTGTGAGAGCAATAGAATGCAGCTGAGTGCCGTCTTCCAGGTTCTGGTGGCCCAGTCGCTACAAAAAACACTGAACCAGAAAGTACTCTTATCTAACATCCAGAGTACATCCAGATATTACAGACTTTATGATGATAATGACACAAAGCTTTTCCGGAGACCGCAGGGAACACAGGCCTCCCCCATTCGGCGAGACTTGCTCTCACTTAAATTATGGCCATTTTTGGAAACTCCTTTAAAACAAACTTTTCAAACTTCACTGTTTCTGATACCAGAAACTAACAGTGCACACATACTGTATGAATCAAAAAGAGAGTTGTGTAATTTCTCTTTCCTGAACTGTCATGAATAGATGTCATTTATTTTATGGTTTGAAAAACACTTTATTAGTAATTTGTTTAAAAATCATTTAAAAATTTTATAATGGGTATTTTAAGATTGGAGAGACTACAACATCTATATGTAAAGTACATTTAAAAAAAGTAGCAAAAATAAATGAGAGCATTTGAAAAGTTTTCACATCTTCACATATCAAAACAAAAGAAGTTGAAATATGTTAGTTTTAATTAAAATCTACCCTGGGGACATAAAAGTGTCCGTAGCTGAAGAAACACCCATACATGACCTCAGAAACCTGCGTGGAACATGGAGGCGAGGTCTCACTAATGAGGCCAGTGGAAGGAGGGAACGATGTGGAGACGAGGCCCACTGCCCGCCCCTCCTGTAACAAAAACACACAGCTTTGAAAATGTCATCTCACTTGAGCAGTGGTGACAGTACCGTCTGCACTCAAGCAGCCCATTGCTGAGCTAGACACCATATGTTTGAAAAACTGCATTTGCGACGATCATTGTCTGTCAACACAACAAATCACTTACAGCAACCTTACAGCAGCGAAGTTAGAGAAATGTGCTCCAATACATTGCGTGAGTTTGAGCCTGGCTTGCATATAGGGTCCAAAATTAACAAACAAACACAAGCATAAACGGTTTTTTCCGACCACCCAAATGTCAATGGGGACCAGCAACTATTTGGTTAACAAAATTCTTCAAAATATCTTCTTAAAAAAAGAAGTTCATACAGTTTTGTAACAACTTTAGGGTGAGTAAATGAAAGCATTTTACATTTTTGGGTGAACAAACCTTTAAACATGGCTTCTTCATATAATTTGTAATGATATTTGTAACCAAAAATCAGAAATGTTTAGTTTTGAGTCAAACAAACCAAAGCTTTCCATCTCAGAGTGCTCTGAAAGAGAACCCAAAAATCCTCTCCTCACTTTTAGCTGTAAACCTCAACAAGTTATTTCTCTTATTATGCTGACTTGATCATTTTGCCAGACTGCAGTGAAACCAAACACAACAAGCTTTGATCTCAGACTACACTTGCATTATTTTTTAAAATAAAGAGACAATCAAGTGTCCAGAGAGTCTGTCTGCATCCTAGAGTTTAAGGTCTCTGCAGAACCAGAACTGAAAAAACAAACACTGCAGCAAGAAACAAAGCAATGGTTGTCAAGGCTATGATGGTGCTGGAAGGCAAAACACAAAGTTGCTAGCAAAATAAACAAAATGTGACATCATAACATTAACCAACCTAACTTCAACCAACAAAATTTCAAGTTGCTCTTACAGAAGGTCTCCAGACCACCAGGGGGAGCCCAAGGGCAGCTGCATTTCCAACGGAACTGAATGATCAAAGGACTTCCGTAACTTTTTCACCCTCGAATCTTGTGAAAATCCCAATTGCTCAGATTATTAGTGGAATGACAGAATTTCACCCACAAAATTGCACAGAGCAAATTTTAGAAAATATGATTGCACTTTAAGGTACAATTAACCAGTCATTACTACAAAATAAACACCAACAGTTTTTTTTTTTTTTTTATTCCAGGAAAGACCAGGAAAACTATTTCCAGAACCAAGGCCGCAAAAGTTGGACAGAACCTGCTGCACTCCATGGGCCCTATTTTAACAATCTAAGCACATGGTCTAAAGTGTCCGAATCCACTTTTGCTAGTTTAGCGACGGGAAAACGGTCAGCGCGCCCGGGTGCATGATCTAAACAGGGTTGTCCATATTCTCTATATGAGTAATGGGTGTTTTTTTGGCGTAATGTGCAATAAACCAATCATAGTCTCATCTCCCATTACCTTAAAGAGCCAGTTGCGCTTGTGCCATGACAGATTTGCTATTTATATGGCGGAAGTTGCAAGCGCAAACACAATACAAGCCTACACAATAATATTATTTCACATTGTAATCCTTTAATTTTTAATATTTGGCATGCTGAACCCACCTTGCTTTCAGACCAACACCCCCCTGAGCGCACAAATGGGTGCAAATGCATTTGCTATTTGTCCTTGCTCTATCCTTTTGTAATTATTATACTTTTTTTAACCTTATATTTTTCACTAAAGTTTTTAAAACAGGCATAGACTAATAAATGAGTGGATTGCATCAGCATGAAAAACTAAGCAGACCAGATCTGTCTGGAGATCGGAGAGATGATCCCTTATTATTTGTACACAACCACGCAAGCCGTGCCAGAGCTCCAAACTTCCACCCCCATTGTTTGGCAGAGCCAAGTTTGTGGAGAGGCTCCTGTCTGTCAGTTCTGTCAGATGCTTTTGGTGAAAGAGCAGAAAAACACGAGATGAGGTGTCAGAGAGGGCATGCAAGATGTTAGGGGAACAGTATTGAATGCTATCTCAGGGGCCACTGCGGTTAACCATGTTTGACAGCTGCAGCGGCTCAAGCCTGTACCTGAGTCGCTCCAGCCAATCAGAGCTCCCGTGGCCGTGTCTGAACCTGCAGCCAGTGAAGCGCCAAAAAAGAGTGTAAGTGCATTCTGACACCCTCCCAGATTAAATGTCACAGAGCATCACTGGGTCCTAATGCCCCACAGTCCTTCACTCATGGGTTGGATATGACTATCGACCCATCACTGCTGTGCCACAGATGCCTCGTTGTTGTCTTTGTCATTTTGTCCTCCTGTCTCAGGACAATCCAATGCAGAGAAAGCCTTTCCTACCCCAAAGATGTGAAAAATCTTTTCAAAATCTAATTTAAAACATATTTACAAGTTCTTAAAAATGTCCTTATTTAGCATGTTAAGTTTAGAAAAGCATGCTTTTTCTGAAAAAGATTCATTTAATTTCATACTCTAAAAATGTAATGTGGTGTAACTATCAAATAAAAATTCATGACATTTTTTCAAGTTTTTACATTTATTTTGAGCTATTTTTCTTTTTTCTATGTGAAACTAAGTAACCTTGCTTAATTATAGAAAAGTGAAATGATCTGATAATTTACAAGATGTCCTAACCTTGACACACACACACACACACACACACACTCACTGCTCTCTTTATGATATTTAAAATGAAATGTTTGACATTTCTGAATTTATACTCCCCAAGAAACATTAAAAACAATTAAAATATATTAAAAATGTTTATTATGTATTATGTTTATTATGTGTATTCAAGTTATTGTATTTTTTTACATAACAGATAAGACTCTTTATGCTCACCAAGCTGTATTTATTTGAAAAGACAGTAAAACAGGAAAATATTCTTACAAATTAAAAATTATTTTATTATGATGTGATGCTCAAGAAACATTGCATTATTGATAAAACTGTGATATATCAAGGTTCTTTGATGAATAGAAAGTTAAAAATAAAAACATTTATATGAAATAGAAATATTTATAAATAATAAAAACGTGACTCCAAAATGATGACAACTGCCCCCATATTTGAACGGCAGCATAGCTCTATACAGTATTTCAACAACTGTCGCATTTTCCTTTAGTATTTTTTTTCCCCTAAGGAACTACAAGAGAAACACCTGAGGCCCAAAATGAGGAAATTGATACTTCAGTGAAACAACTGAAAACTCCATTAGATCTGATAGTCTGAAAGAAGTGGACTTCCGTGCAGTTTTCCTCTAGGTTAGAAGCACTTTGATACACAGCAGGCCATTGTTGATGTATCAACCATTATAACAATGGAAATGGTTGTTCAACAGCACCTAAGACATCTCGATTTGTAACAAAAAAAAACAATCAATAAATGGGTAACAGACACGAAAGGATGACTGGTAAATGAGAAATGTCTTTTGTATTGCACATCTAGAGTCATTAACGTAATGGATGCTGAAATACAACACCCATAACCAACAAAACCTCTTCACAAAAGTGTTCTGTGGCTCTAACTCACTCTCTCTTCTGTCTGTCACCACACGTAAGGAACAGAGACAGTTTGTCCATAGATCTGGAACTGATAAGGGCAAAATAAAAGCATATCACTGCCAAAACAAATCTCTATCTGAAAACACTGTCAACGGACGTCTTATTCAAGTGTCACTAACAGTAACAAGTATCACTTGGTATCGTCGGTGAATACCTAAACAAAGTCACAAGTTGCCATCCGGCTGATAGAGACTTTGACAAGTTAACTACTTTCGACTGTCAATCAAACGCCTCTACAAAGAAAAATATTCTTTCAATAAACGTTTATATTCTGATCTCAACCGGCCGAGTGAACTCATCTTAAATGGCTGCAAATCATCTTTCAAGCAATCCAGAGCGAACACAAACCTGTAAACGGTCGATACTAACATATAAAGATAAAAACAACACATCGACGCACTACAAAATGAGCCCCCTGAAAGAACAGTCGCAGAGTAAGAAACAACATCTATCAATTAAGCATGCTTTCTCCTGCCACTCTTTGAAGATGCATCACAAATTCACATTTGTGTTGCGTTTGCATCATAAATGAATCATAAGGCAGCCATTCCCGTTTGATTGTATTAGTATTGCAAAAATCCTGATGGATTCTGTTGCTTCAAAGGCGCCAATCTAAAAAATTTCAGGCGGGCTTGGAAATGCACAAATCTAGCAGGCTCTTAAAAATTTAAACAGAGACAGAAACCTTCTTCTGGGACTGCTTGTCAAACCTGTCCTCATATGTGAGATACACAAACAACTCACATTGCAGCATATAGTAAAGGCTCGTCTCTCAGACCCTGACAACCGCGGGTCTGGGCTTTATTACCTCAGACAAACATATACTCTCATATGCATCGTATGTTTACATGTTGCACATCATAGAGACAGACACACAGAATGGCACAGTTGGTCTGATCCTTATAACTCACTGAGGAACAGAAGCTATTTTTTACACAGAAAGGCAAAATTTGAGTGAAATACTATTTGAGAGCTTGGGATTTCAGGCAACATTGTTTTTTTTTTTTTTTGGATCATTTGACATTTGATGTGTTTAAGTGTTTCATTTTTTGGACAGAGAAAATTTTGAATTGGCTCCCTTTTAGTCAGAGATTTGGAATTGAATTTTAAATGACAGGAAATAAAATTAAGAGAATTGCAATTCAAAGACATTCAGAAGTTTGTTAGACCAATAAGTAGGCATATACATCAATAAAAGTTCATTACTTATTCCCCATATGTTGTATGTCTGACATGTAAATAAAATAAAATATATTATTTTATTTTAAATAAAAAACTGAATTATAATAATAATAATAATAATAATAATAATAATAATAAAGTATAGCTAAAATAAAATAAAATGTATTATTTTATTTTAAATAAAAAAAAAATGAAATATTTTGTAACAATTTCAAGAATCTTGATTAGTCAAAATAATACAAGACATGCACACTGTGTCTAAATGAGGCAAATGGTTTAATAAAATAATAATAATAATGTATGACTAATAACTTCTAATATTTCTGCAAATACCACATATTTTGTAATATGTTACCTTGGACCACAAAACCAGCCATAAGGTTCAATTTTTTGAAACTGAGATTTATACATCATATTAGAGCTGAATAAATAAGCTTTCTGTTGATGTATGGTTTGTTAGGATAGGACAATATTTGGAAGAGATACAACTATTTGAAAATCTGGAATCTGAGGGTGCAAAAAATAAATAAATAAATAAATAAAAAATATTGAGAAAATCGCCTTTAAAATTGTCCAAATTAAGTTCTTAGCAATGCCTATTACCAATCAAAAATTAAGTTTTGATATATTTATGGTAGGAACTTTACAAAATATCTCTTTATGATCTGTACTTAATATCCTAATGAGTTTTGGCATAAAAGAAAAATTGATCAAGTCGCTTTATATATTATATATATATATATATATATATATATATATATATATATATATATATATATATATATATATATATATAATTTTAAACTACACAATGTATTGTTGACCATTGCTACAAATATACCTGTGCTATTTATGACTGCTTTTGTGGTCCAGGGTCACATACAGCAAAATGAAATAATAAAATAAAATGAAATTATAAAAATGCATACATTTTTTAACATTCAAGATTTCTGACAATTAATCAAAATGTTTCTGCATATTAAAAAACAGGCTCTTTTTTCTAAATAAAACGAGTGGATTAACTGCTTTCATCTTTGTCCACAAAAAGTCATTAAAAGAGAATACAAACATAAAATCCTAAACCAAAGAGACATCATTTTACAAAAGCAGATGCCTCATTAGCTGGCCTGTATTTTTACTGGTGCTGTAAAACAGCAGGCTGACCGGGTGAATGTGTGCTGGGGTGGGTCACAAGGGGACCATTAACATTGACTGTTAGATTCAGCTCATGGCTTTCATTGAGCGTGACCAAATCTCTGTCGGAATGAGAATGCTGACAGTCGAACGGCGAGCCAACAGAGACATACAGCTGGGAGACTGGCATCTTTCAATGATGTGAGTGCCCACAGGAGACTCCTCAACAAACAAGCACCACGCCACATGCCTATAAACAAATCTCACTCTCCCGGAGAACTGCCAAATGCATAGATGCAACCGGGAAAGATGCAAAACCTGCTGTGGGGAATGGACGATGTCACCTTAAAATGTCTTGATGGATAAAAAAATGACACACAATAAAAGGTCAGTAATTTTCACTGATTCAGGGGGGAATTTTCAAGGTTTTGAGATGCAGATGAAAGGTCTGAGGACAGGTTTTATTCCTGGGGCACCTTTTCAGACTCACAAGTAAACAACACGATCTACAGTAGAGACAAAAATGGGCAAACCAGTCCTCCGAGCAGCCAGAAGATCTATCAAACCCCTTGCCTGGCCTTCACTGGCACCCTTCTGGCCATTAACTTCCTCTGTGTGGGGGAAAAAAATAGGCCAAATTGCCAAGTTCAAGCTTCTACCTACTTTCAGAGGCTTCCTGGGACGCCCTTCTTGGTTTTGATCAGCCTTAAAAGAACAGAGACTGTGTGTTTAGCCAAAGCGATGAGGATGCCAGCACATCTCGCAAAACAATTACCCATATTTACTGAAGGCAAGTCTTTGAATTACCTTCAATTATCATTTCCCGCCAAAAGATTTAGAAACCTTTTATTTTTCCTCCAGAGAAAGGAGAAAGGGCAGATAGCAAATAGCTCCAGGGCAAACTCACGTCCCTCCAGACTATATGTGAAAAGATTACTGTGTTTATGAGGAAATAAAATGCAATCCAAGAGCAGGCTGAATCCATAACGGATAAAGGTGGGTTCAAAGAGCTAACATTCCTATTCGTGGAAAAAAAGCTTTGAGATTGGGAGCACTGCTATTTATCCTATATGATTTTATGATTTATATGAGTGATAGAAACAGAGAAGTGAAAATGACATATTCCGTATCGAGGGTTAAGTGTGTGGAGGTTGCTGTTGAAAAGGCTTTTATGCTTGGAGAGAGATTTCTGTCATAGACATGAAGGAACTGAATCAGTTCATTACACTTCATGCTGAAGAATAAACAAGATGGAGAGCAGAAAAATCACTTATAAATATCAGTGGTGTTTCGCTTGTGAACGTGTTATTTAAATGAATATTGTGAACAAATGATTCTTTACTTCCATGCCGACCTCAACTGAGTAACCTGTAAATTAATTTTATTTATAAATCATTCTTGTTTATGGTTTTAGCTTCAGCTGAGTTGGAGTACAGCTCAAATTAATTGTAAGAATCACTTTCACTGATACTTTAAATTTTTTATTCATTTGGGTAATTTTGAATCTCCATTCAATTTAATAATTCAGAAAAGAGCAGCTAAATGATCAATCAATTTAAAGTGGTCATATGATGTTGCTAAAAAGAACATTATTTTGTGTATTTGGTGTAATGAAATGTGCTTATGCTGTTAAAGGCTAAAAAAAACACATTATTTTCCACGTACTGTACATTATTGTTTCTCCTCTATGCCCCGCCTTCTGAAACGTGTCAGTTTTTACAAAGCTCATCGCTATGAAAAGCAAGGTGTGCTGTGATTAGCCAGCTATCCAGCGCGTTGTGATTGGCTGAATGCCTCAAGCGTGTGACGGAAATGTTACGCCTCTTAACATATTGTGATGCCTTGTCCGGCCGGAGCGACGAGACAAAAACATAAAACCCATAATAAACGTGATATAAACATGATTTCTAGTCGTGTTTTCATTTGGAAGGCAAAAACAAAGTAGTTTCACTTTCTAAACGAAACAAAGTCACACCTTGAGTGAGCAGAGGCCGGAGGCCTAGAGTGAGCCATGGTCTAGAGTGAGCCGCGGCCGGCTTGAGTTGGAAGGGGAGGGTTGATTGGTTTTGGTGCGGCAGGTGGATTCTATGAAGGAGCGTACTTTGGTCTTGCAGCAACCACATGTGACGACCCCAGGCTGGACGCCGCTTCATCCATGGTGAAAGCCGTTTTAGCATTCCACAGTGCAAAGTTGATGTATTTCCTCAGGGACCAGCACGGATCAGCTCCAGACATGACAAAGCGGATATCGTCCTCTTTTGGAAGGCCAAACAAAGTAGTTTCACTTTCACAGTGAAACACACAGCGTCTATACGACACGGCGGCGTCAACAACAATACTACAACGAGAATAAAAGGTACGCCTTCTTTCTTTGCGTGAACATTTGGGCGGCATTATGCAAATCTTCCCACATAGTGATGTAGAGATGTGGGGGCGTGTTAGAACGAGCCGTTTTAGGGGGGGCGTGGATGAGTTTTAACTTTTATAAAGAATATCTCTTAGGATTTGAGACTTTAGTCTTTGCAACTTTACAGATCTTCTTTATTCACCAAGAGCTTGTAACGCTCCAAAGAGAAAGGAAAATTTGAAATCGCATCATGTGACCCCTTTAAAAATTAATAAACAAATAAATAAAATGTGTATTTAAATCAGGATTTGTAAGAATTTACTGTGAATGAATCATTTGTGTTCACGGCACAATTCACAAAATATCCTAGGAATCACTTATGAATTTTTTTTTAGTTATTTGAGTCTCCATTAATTATCTAAAAAAGCAGCCACAATATTCTTAAAAATGTTATCTTTTGTCTATTACAGAAGACAGTCAGTCATACAGGTTTAGAATGAAATGAGGGTTCTTTTTAAGGTGAACCATTCCTTTAAAAAATATTTCTTGAGCTTTTTAGTAGACATGAAAATTTTATTCAAGGACATAGTATTCAAGGACAAAAGTCTTATTAAAATGAAAATATTATAAAATGTTATTATTCTGAATGACTCATAAAACACAAAAAATTCACTGGTTTAATGGTGTAACCAGTGTTGGGCAAAGTTTTTTTTTTAAAGTAATGTATTACAACAACTACTTGCGTTATTTATTATGGAAAGTAATGCATTACATTACCTTTGCTGGGCTTGCTTTTTATATTAATATATTTTATTACTACTTGTAATGCATTATCCCCAAAACTGGGTGTAACCTACAGAAAGTGCTCTGAATGAATCAGGTATCGAATCTGAATGAATCCTTTCAGTAAACAGAAAACTTTAAACCACTGGAATGAGTTAAATTCTCCACCACTAATAAGCATAAAAATGCTATAATGTCCATTAGCAAATATTTCAGTCCTAATTGAACTGTTCTGAATGGGTGCATTGAGAAATGAACAGCAGTTGCTGAGTTGTTCATGCTTATGGCCTTAGAAAACCACGCTGACCTCCCTTTCATTCAAGTTCACAGAATGGATGCCGAGTGACTATGGCGACCGCGGCTTTGAATGGTGGCCTGGGAGGCTCAGTGCCAGTCAAAGTTTTATGTAAAGGAAACGCCACAGCATGTTGATTTAGAGGTGTAGAGAACAGAGAGAGAGAGACAGTGAAAGAGAACACTAGTGAGATAATTGTCTCTCATTTGCGCTTACAAACTGGCAGGCCAGCAGTGACTTGGCCTCCCTCAACCCATACAATCTCACATCCTGTTCTGATGTGCAAATATGGAAATGTGCAAAGTGCTGATTCTAGCCAATATCACACAGAATGTTCAGACTAGAGAAAAGGTCAGAGGCAGTGACCGAGTAGACTGACTGTCAATCTATGGATGAGTCAGTGTTAAGTACACAGACAAGTTAATTATGTTTGGGGTCCAATAAAAAAGAGCCATAGGAGCCTGTGTAGGTGAGACACACAAAATAATGATTAATCCAGGGATGTAAAAGAATGAGCATTATACTGAACTCAATAAATATATTACTGATAAAAAGTCAGGAGCCAGGTAAAAAATGTAATTTGATTCAGAGAAAAAATAAAATAAAAGAAACATATACAATCCCAATAATGTCAAAACAATAATATAATATAATATAATATAATAATATAATATAATATAATATAATATAATATAATATAATATAATATAATATAATATAATATAATATAAAAAAGATATATAATGTAAATATAATATAACAAAATATTAGCTATATAGGAATATAATATTTCATTTAATAAATTTCACCTCACGTCATAATTTTTTTTTTCTTCTGAATCTGGAAAAAAATTGGATTTCATACATTTGATTTATAGAAAAAAAATAAAAGAAACATATAATATAATATAATATAATATAATATAATATAATATAATATAATATAATATAATATAATATAATATAATATAATATATATCATTGATTAACATACTTTTTACTTCATAATTTCTGAACAAAAAAATTTTGTTGTTGTTGTTGTTTTTATAAACTTGATGTACAAAAAAAAAAAAAAAAAAAATTTTTACAATTCTAGTACCAGTATGCTGTGCAACTCTGGAAACCTTTTAAAAATATTCCGGCCCACAAAATAAATTCTGATGGGCCTAATGCACCTGTTGAAAGCCTAGGACACAAAACAAACACTCTGTTTCAGATATATCATAAACAAACAGGAAGTTGCTAAAAAAAAGGGCTCTCAGTCCCAGGAACAAACAGCACAGATGCATCTCAACCGTTCAAGCAAGCCAGGAGAGATGTCCTTCACCTCACCAGCTGACCAACAGCATGACACTTTCACAACAAAACTAGTCCAATTTACAAGCCCGCTGTAATGTCCAGTGCTCCCATTGGCCACGTCTCCATTAGTTGGCTACTTTAGTTCATGCTTCACAACTGCACTTCCTGTGGGAGACCATGGCAACAAGCAAACATAGCAGACGAATACTGAACCACACTCACACACACAGCAAGACGGGAGCTTTAAATTCTTCCTCTAAACACCTGCTGCTGTTGAAGGCGACAAATTTGTGGTAGGGCGTCCAAACCATTACATTTCCGTGACAACCTCCGCATGGTAACAAAACACAGCCAGGTGGGAATGCCTTACTGCTGTGAATAAACATTATTAGCCATTTTGCAAAGTAGAAAATGCTCAGTCTACTGTGGTCAGCTTAATTGAAATTTTGTACCACGGGACCATAAAAACATTTGACATCTGAATAAAAAAAATAACATACAATACAGAGAACAAAAACGGTGCAATATGCTTCCACAAAAACAGGCAATGAATAGCAAGCCAAAATAAAATGCTATATTGTGTAATATCTCAAATCCCAGTTGGAGTTCCTTTGCAAATTGTGTCTCTCCATATGATCCTTACTCTGAGGTCATACGTTCAATACACAGCTAAAATATTCTAATTGAGTAATTACGTCCAGCTGTGGCCAAACTATCTGGTCCGTTCATTTAATGCTACTAAACAAAAGACATAAAACACGCAAGGCAGCGTGCTGAGTTCTCTGCCATCACATCTAAACTTCCAACCATGTAATAGAACTATTTGAGACGTTTAAGCAATGCTTCACCCATTAACATGAATAGATTCTAATGGCTAGACAGACTGCATTCACATGTGACAACTTTGATGCATGATCTCAACAATGATATTTTGAGTGCTATATTTTCACAATATTACCCATAATTAAGTGGAAATGGTCCAATCGGCGGCGCTCGGTGAGGATGTGTAAGCAAGAAGCTCCACACGTGACTCAAGCAGCTCTAACAAGGTCAACAGGCATGCCTGCATAAAATAAGACAATTCATTTCACAATGCAGTGCTGGAATTCTACTGTTGCACCTGGCAGCTGGAGGCCTTTTGTTTGAGGGGAACAACTGTTTATTGGTGGACTGAACATTATTTGGCATTGTTTCTCAACAGAAATTGATTCAAAGGACTATCACTGGACTTCAGGGGTAAAGGGGCAATTTATTTATTTTTTTTTCTTGTTTTTTTTTCTACAATGTATTGACATTGAAGTGTTCACCTTTGAGGATAAACAATACATGTGTGTGTACCTAGTGCCATTTAAACAATTAAAAGGGTATTACTGTTCAACGTCATACTTTCATGTCTTACTTTGTCAACTTCATACTTTTTCAACTTCTTATGAAAGAACTTTCATTAGTTCTTAGCTGTATCTCATTTTAGATTAATTAAACAACATTTTAAAAATAAATTAAAGGTGATTTTACACAGAGACAGACAGACAGACAGACAGACAGACAGACAGATAGATAGATAGATAGATAGACAGATAGATAGATCCAAGATTAATTAAACACAACATTTTAAAAATAATTTAAAAGTGATTTTACACAGAGACAGACAGACAGACAGATAGATGGAGTACCCATCGACTATAGACTGAATGCACAGTTTTTAGTTGTGTCTGCATTTCCAGTTTAGAATATGAACTGCCTGTCTAGTTTTGTCTTGACGTGACACATGCCACAGAAAGAGATGTTTTCAGTGGCCCTCAGAGTAAATATTTACTCCTTACCTGATACGTTACACGCACCCTTTCTGCCCACATAAGTGTGTTTTAGAAAAAAAGGACAATTTCCTTGACGTGACCAAACACGATAGTTCAACACACACAAATTTGACCTAAGCGGAAGAAAGGAGCCAGTGGCCGCCGAGTCATTATAAATCATCTTGGCAGACAAAAGCAACAGATTAATAGATAATCATGGTGGGATTCTCTGAGTTTTCTAGCGTTTCCTGTTCTGAAAGGTTAATTGGGACTGGGAGAGAGGAGTGAGTCACCCAGAAGGCAAGATTTCAAGCGGCACTGACATTCTTGCCTGTTATAAGGGAGATCTGTCTATCTATCTATCTATCTATGTAAAATCAATTTAAAATGTTTAATTTAAAAAAAAAAAAAAAATTAACAATCTGTCTATTATATATATATATATATATATATATATATATATATATATATATATATATATATATATATATATATATATATATATCTTATCTGTCTGATGTAAACGTAAAACTTGTTATAAGGGAGACAAGTGTGTGTGGATAAGACATCAGCACCTTGTGGAGGGAGATGGAGAGCGACGGAGAGAAAGAGAGCAAACAGAAGAGAAATACACACACAATAAATGATTATTTTGCCAGACAACATTCCTCCTCAGAGAGGGAATGAGAAAAAGACAAGGAGGACAAGGGAGGGATTGTGGGGGTGAGAGGGACAGACGGCAGGCTTGAAAGCAGAAGATGTAATAATGCGGAGAACAGGAGGAAAAAGCAAACTGTCAAGGGTTTCTCTGGGATCTGCCCGCCGCTTTATTTCTCACACAGAGCCGTATGATTAGGTTGCTGGTCCCAGGCTGTCAAAAGACAACCTTTCTGAGAAGGACGGCTGGCTTGAAGGAGAGAACTCACAGGTGAAGAGGACAGACTTAAGGCTCTGAACGTGACCTGTGAGGCCGTCGTGTAGCGCTAGATTAGTCAACTATGACAGAACAACTTTGGTTAGCCAAGCTGACCTTTAAACAGCACTGTTTATGCATATGCATGTTTGAAGGGAACTGATGTCTTGCTTTCTTGTTGCAAATTAGTTGTGCAAAAACTTTATGGATCCTCTCGCTAAATCAAACAGGCTGCTGCTACCGCTTCCTTAAGACATATGCAAATGACCTCTGTTGTAATTGGCTACTGAACTACATTGAAGTATTAAAGAGATTTAGAAAAGCATTTAGCACAAAGGACTGGACAATTTTTTCAGGGATACTCAATATATCTGTACCACATGTGCTGCATTTGATTTATTTCTATCCAATGGAATTGAGAATTTATATATCACAACTTTAAAATGTACTATATGAAATACTGATATTTTTAAAGATCTGATAAAGATTACATTTAACAGTGAAATCAAATTGTATATTTATAGATCAGACATCAACCAGTATTAGATCATACTAATATATTTACAAATTATAATGTATATATAAATAATATTCTGTGCTTGCATTTCCCTTGTTTTAGATGACCTTCATGTAATTTAACTTTCACATAAAATTAAAGTTTAAAAACCCAAAAAATTGCAGATAGTTAAATGTAATCATGGCAAATATCAAAATGAATATCTGTTTATTATACTGTATCTTCAAATGTTTTGATGCCTAGTTCATTTTATTGTATTTTATTTAGTTTTATTTTTAATTTATTTAGACAAAGCATGGAATTCGAATATTGCAACAGATAATTTTTGTTTTATTATTATTATAACATACAATGAGGTAACTATAAAAATAGAGTAATTATAAAATAATTATTGGCTTATATATAAAAAAGATGATTGGTCAGATTTACACTTTAAGAAAAAGTGTACTATTGTCTACTGGCCTGCTGCCTGGAAAGAAAAGAAAAAAAATAATAATAACTTTTCACATTCACATTTATTTATACACATATACATAAAGTAGAAAAACTGAGTGAGTAATTTTTGTTAATAAAACATACTTCAATAATCTTCTATTTTTTACAAATTCGAAAAAAGCATTTTTACAGTGTGTCCATTACATGGTAATTGATGAAATATTAAAACTGACGTATTATATGCCTATTTCGGTCCAATTCTCTCACTCTATCCAGTCACCCTCAGCTTCTCCGCCATGCACACACACATACACACGTTCAAACAGAGGCAACTTTCATTCCAGAAGGTCAAGAGCAGCTCCTCAGTTCTACTTGCATGCAGAGAGTCATAAATTAAGAGCAGGCAGAGAGCGCCACAATCAGCCAATTAACTCAGAATCCAGAAAGGCCAATGCAATTTCATCTCCACACAACTGCTCTGGCACTGGCCACAGATTCATTAAAGCTGACTGACCGGCGTTCCCGAGCAAGCTGCCTCGACTCACACACAGTGCGACACCGCACAATCAGTATACAGTATATAGTATATATATATATATATATACAGTATATATATATATATATATATATATATATATATATATATATATATATATATATATATACACATATATATATATATACTGTATATATATATATATATACACACATATCTATATATATACACATATCTATACATATTTATATACTGATTGTAGAGTATATATATGGCCCAGTACTAGTACTTTTAAAGCAGGTCCCCCTAGTTATGGAGCCGCTGCACTGATGAATACAGTAGTGCTGGTATGAAGATCCACTTGAGCCCCTGTATCATTCTCATTCCCATTCACTGACCCAGCCAGGGAAGATACATGCACATCAGCACGTCAAGGAGGACTCTCAAAGCATTCCTCCTGGCTCAGAATTGAAGAGCGACCGGTAAGTGAGCAGTTGAAGTGCCCTGGATCAGCTAAACGGAACCTAACTGATGTCAACACGAAAAGAGACCCTGACAAGAAACTACTACTGTGTGTAGAGTAGTGGTGCTCATGGCTAAAGAAATCTCTAAGTGTGTTTTTTACTGTAAAGATTTCCAAGGTTTTTGAATTCTTAAGATGAAAAGGAAGTTGCATATAGGAATATGCTTCACAAATGAATACAAGGGTTAATGAATAGAGTTTTTTATTTATATTTATTTTTTTTATAACTGCTGATAATTTAATATCAGCAAGATTAAGGCAATAAATCAGGCTGGGAATCACAATTGATTGTCTTATTTGATTGAGTTCTGATTCTTAATTTTGATCAGTTTGTTTGGTTTCCATTAAATATCAGTGTATAGGGAAAACATCAATTTTAATTATTATTATTATTATTATAATTAATTAATTAATTAATTAATTAATTAATTAATTATTATTATTATTATTTTTAAAATTATAACATTTGGTTACATTTTATATATTTTATATAAACTTAATGTAAACAAATTCTGTGATGTATTTGAAAACCCAGCCTTAGGACAAAAAAAAAAAAAAAAAAGGGTAAAGCCAGTCAGATCGTGTGACCAAAAAGATGCTTTAAAAAATGAAAAGCAAAAATGAAAGTAACAAAAGAATAAACTTGAAAAATTGAATGAAAGTAGGTGAACAAAACAAATATCAAATTCATCACAGTTTTAAAGAAATCATCCAACATACACAAAAAGGTAATCCCTGCATTTAAATTTGGAACAACACTGCACAAATGTAATTTAACAGGCTCTCTTGCTCTGAACAACAACACATAGAAATGAACTGAAGCAAACAAGCACTGGGCTTGTGTTAGAAAAAGACACGTCTTCCAGACCTGATCCTCACTCTATCACTCATGTTTTATCAACTCTGCATTTTAAGTTCAGCACTACTCCTATCCAAACGGCTGGGTTTTAATTACCTTACAGCCGGCATGTGTTTTGGTCTTATTTACTCTCAACACTCTCTGAAGCACAGCATCAATAATTCTCTAAGAACATTTTCATGTAAAACGTCCACTCTTTTTTTTTTTTTTAACCTCTAGTTTTTTTCTTTTAAATGTGAGATGTGAGGATACTAATTGTAAGAGCGACATCTCTTTTAAAAGGCCAAGGTCTTTATTTTCTCTAAAAGGAAAAAGAAACAAACAACACTGTCATTCTGATTTACAGTCTATTTCTTTAATACATTTTTCTCTATTCAGCTTTTGCATCTTTGTTCTTTCCCATCAGGCTTTTCTGCTGTCTTCACTGTCTACACTTGCAGGGTCATTACAGCTGATAATGATTGACAGATCACTGTAGTTTTTATGCGGAGAGCAACACTGGTTCTGGTGAGAAAATTGTAAACTGCAATATATGTAAATATCGCAATCATTCATCAAGCTGCGTTATTGTTATGGGTTGTCTTTATGCAAAACCACCCGGCATATTTATCCAATACAGGCCTGGATATTAATTCAAGGGTGTTATTGTTTGAAATTGAGCCATTGCGCCATATGAGACTGTGTTTAATGCTGTGAAGTGATGGCACATGCTGCGACGGTTCGCCTGGAGGAGCTCAAGCATGAAGAAAGAGGATTTGAGCCACATAAAGCCGTCCTAACCGACAATAATGTCAACCATAAACAGAACAGCTAGCCGAAGTCACGTACTCAAGAAGCACTTTTGCACGATAAAAACCATGTTATAGACGGAGGGAGTGCTGTGTTGAACTTAATTTCTTTGAATGATAAAAATGAGTTTTTAGCTTCTCTGGGGCTTGTAGAAGTTCGAGCACCAGCCGTTTGATCAAAACACAATTGCTTTGGAAGGAACGTGTGATTACGAAAAGATGAAAAAGAAACGCTGTCAAAGGAGACCGATGCTCAGTGACTTTATGAAGGAACATTTGGTGCAGATCCATTTCAGAGACTCACCCTTAAGCCGAAATGTTTCATTCATGCTATTATCATGAAAACATACTGCCTTAAAGCAGTGTTCAATATTACAGCTTGCGAGAGAACATTCGGTATGCATCGTTTCACCCTGCAAAGGTTCGATCAAAAGTGGTTCTACTCAAAAACGTAACACTGCCGAACTCTTTCGAGTTTTTTTTTACAGAGCTTGGGCCCTAGAGAAAGGTAAGCAGTTGGCACTATCTGGCGTAAGACCCGTTCAAAAACCCCATCCTTCCCTCGTCTTCAAGAAGCCGGAGATGGCTCAGAGCGCGAGGGAGGAGCCGGGGGGCAACGCTTAATATTTCAACACAAGCCTCGCTGTGAAGGCCTGACAGGTAGAGGGCCAGGTGTTGGCAGCATTGCCACAGAAGCTGTATGCAAACGTCCCTGGAGCTTAGCCAGATATATGCATGCAAAGTGAGCAGACAGTCTGAGCGTGGGAGCTGGAAAGACGGCTAAAAGAACGAAAAGAAGATATAAAATTCCTTCCGAGATGGCCTGCATGTGCTCATTTTTTTTTCCAATAATGATGTGGGATGGAGAATGGGAGGTGATATAAGCTTTTATGGCTGCTATTAATCTTGTATTAGGAAGGCACATCGCTGTGAACAAGTGACATAAATGTCACCTATATTCCAGCTCTTGGTATCTGGGGAAAATGAGTCTTTCTCTAGTAGGAGTAAAGTACACTCATATCTCCAATATGGCAAGATCTGGAAAACAGAAGTAAAAGTATTGGCAAACGCAGAGATTACACCAAACTCGTGTCAAAGGTGGTTTGAACAATCCGGAATTGTCCCTATGTACATTAAACACAGCTGAAATTGAACTTGACATGAATCAAATATTTACTGAATCATGTGAACAGGGCTAACAGTTGGAGTATAGACTTTTTAGCTGACAGTATTCAATTATATCTTAAACATATATAATGATTTTGACATTTATATTTTAAAAGTGAGAACATTACAGTATATGAATAACTGACCTGTGAATGGCTCTTCACCATGAAAACAATCTAAAAAGTGCATTTTCTTCTGTGTATCACTCTATCATTACTTTAACATTTTTAAAATTGTAAAACAAAAGCCTTGCATTTCCCTATTTTAGTTTTTTTAACTGCCCCAACTTAATCTCATATATAGCCACCTGAATATTATTCAGATGTTTTAATTACATTTTAACATTTATTTAAAAATTCTAAAATGTAATAATTAAATATTTAACTATTTTATATGTAACTATTTATGTATCATTTCAATATTTTTTTTACTGCTGACAGTTACAAACAAACAAACACACACACACACACAAGTTAAAATGTACAGCTTTTCAACAGTGTGTTCAAACACACACACACACACACAAAAACAAGTTAAAATGTACAGCTTTTCAACAGTGTGTTCAAACACACACACACACACACACACACACACACACACACACACACACACACACACAAACAAGTTAAAGTGTACAGCTTTTCAACAGTGTGTTCAAACACACACACACACACACACACAAAAATAAGTAAAAATGTACAGCTTTTCAACAGTGTGTTCAAAATTTGAAAATTCAAAAGTGATTTTTCAAAAGATCAAAGATCATATAAGGGTCGTGTTCACAGAGTTGCCGTGGCGACTGCTGAATCACAAGCTGGATGAAACCTTGTACCTTTGCCTTCCAGCATTAACATCCTTGGTTGACCAGACCTCTATGTAGCTCGACAGAACCCAACACTTATGTTCAGAGGAGCAGAAACTCAAAATCACCATATGCATGACTGCCATTTTATATATGCAAATGCTCTGCAGCTGAGAGTAAACCATACTTCAACAGAGAAAGAAGGCAGAGATAGGCTATAAATGCATATGGGACATTTCTAATTTGCTCACGTAACTGAGGTGAAACCGAGGAACGTGATTGAATTCTGAGATACAGAGAGCGGTTACGTAACGCCAACGGCCGCTTGTCACAGATGCACCCAGACGCCCATAACATTTTGATTTCCAGAGTTTAGCACATGGAAGTACTTCCAGGTCACGCCTTCCTTCCCCTGAGCCCGAACTTGTCGGCGTGCGTGACACGGGTCGGTTCCCTCTGCCTTTACTTTACTACATTGAGTCACAAAGGTGAAGGATCATCCTGCCTGAGGAGGTTCTACAACATTTGGCAGAACCCGATGTGACAGGTCAAAATTTTTGTACGCTGATTACGGAAGGACATTAGTGCACGCGAGTAAGGACCTCCAACCAGGGAATGCGGCAAATATTTTTCATCTTCGCATGAAAAAGGTGAGAATGCAGGCATCTGTCAGTGAGTGAGGTGTTTCTTCTCGAGCCTGAGTGCTCTTTCTGTATTCCACAAGGAATAAGAACCTCAGAGGTTTCTTCATGCGAGCCAGATGGTGTCGCATTCAGAGCATTCTTCCTGCGCTGTCCTCATCTCAACCTCTATGCAACAAAATCTGAGAACAACTTGGCAGATGAACAAGAATTATAACCTTAAAGCCTGGGAACATCTTGTCAGTGCTTCTGAAAGGAACATTATTAAGCCTTGTAGGACACTTTGCTGGATCAAATCATCTTTGTTGGTTCTGGGACAACATTTAGCAAGAACAAATATAGTACAAACCTTTTCACTACTATGCATAACCTGATGGATTCTTGCTCATGTGACTGTTAATACATCAAAGTCAATGACATGATGCTCTTTTTTTTAAACTTTTTAAAGTTTGGATAAAATATACTAATGTTTTTGAAAGTCTGTTTTTTTTTTTTTTTTTTTGATCAAAAATAGTAATTTTGTAACATTTAAATGAAGTTTTTTCTATTTTAATGTATTTTAAAATGCATTTTATTTCTTAAATTTGAATTTTCAGCAACTCTAGACTTCGGCGTCACATGATCCTCTGTTCTGCTGCTCAAGAAACATTTCTACTTATTATTAATGTTAAAAACTGCAGTGCAGACTCATACTTTTTGTGTAAACCTTGATACTTTTTCTCCAGGATTCTTTGATGTATAGAAAGTTCAAAAGAACAGCATTTATTTACAGCAATGTAAATGTCTTCACTGCGACTTTTGATCAGTTTAATGCATCCTTGCTGAATTAAGTATTATTGCTGATTTCTTACTATAAACTTTTTGACTCCAAAGTTTTTGTACACTACCAACACTAAAAATATAATCCATACATTCATACAATTACACATGAAGAATATGTGTATGAAGACACATATGCATGAGATTTGAATCTGAAGGTGCAACAAAATCAAAATTTAAAGAAGTTCAAAAGAAGCTCTAAGCAATGCATATTACTAATCAAAAATTAAGTTTTGATATATTTACAATAGGAAATTTACAAAATATCTTCATGGAACATGATCTTTGCTTAATTTCCTAATGATTTTTGGCATACAAGAAAAATAAATTATTTTCACCCATACAATGTATATATTACTACAAATATACTTGTGCTTCATTATTTTCAAAAATAATGATTAAGGTGTATAAGCTCACATATATTAAAGGTGCAAGGAAAATATTGTATTTTATATTAATGGTAATACCACATGACATTTTTAGTCACCGAGTTGTTTTTCAAAGTTTAAGCAGGTTCACCTGATGCCACAAACACAGAAGATTTTGATCCAGACAACCCAACACAGTTTACTTGTATCTAAATCCGAGGATCTCCTGCAAAGTTTCATTCACTGGATCATCCAGGCTGAGCAGAAACCAGTTTATTTGACCATGTCTATTTCATCTCAGAGAGCTCTGGCCTCTGTTTTAGCAGAGTGGTACTGGTCAGGGGAGAGAAAAGCAAAATGAGGCAGAGAAAGAGACAGGAATAGGCTCGGTCCAAGCAGCGGTCTTCCTCATCCCTTCCCCTTCCTGCCCTGTCGACACTAATAGACTATTGATTTTCCATCTGCCGTAGGATCAGTCTCCACTTTTACCATTCACTCGTGATATTAGCTGTCCATTAGGTGCAGAGCTCTCAGCCCTAACAGCTTGTCAGCACAGAAGCAACACTCTACCTCCAGCACAATACAATCAGCTGATTAGTCCCGAGACTCAAGCAGCACAGAGCAGCCCTCCAATGCACTACAAGAGGCGTCTTTAAGCTGATAACATAAAGGTGAGTAGCTGGGGGGTCACAGGTGAACTCTAACACCCGAATGCACATCAGCCAGAGTGGGAAGTTACTAAGTGGATTAAAGTAGGCCGGACGCACTCAGGACAGTCTCTGTTCGCAGCTTATTACCAGATGCATTGTTTTAAAAGTTGGAGAACTGCCACACGAGCCTCCTTGGAAGCTCTGCTGAGATTTCCAATCGCTCGATCGTGCAAGATGGCATGCTGGTGCCCGGAAGGAATTTTATCAGGCTGATTTCTGTTACCTCATATGTTGGAGATTTGATATGATTGAAAATAATAATAATAATAATAATAATAATAATAATAAATGGAAACAAACAAAAGATCCAACAGAATTTAGAGGATATAAAACTGAACCCTGCATTTGAGCTATTAGGGCTAGTCGATACTACTGTACATGTGTCTAAAATATGGAGCCTTGGTGCTCATGAGGATAACACAAGTTCAAGTCTGGCTTGCAACATTTCTCTTTCTAAAATAATTTGCATTATAATGTGAATAAATAGCAATGGCAGCACTGCAAACACTACTGTTCAAAAGTTTGGGGTCAATAGGATTTTATTTATTGGAAGAAATTAATACTTTTTTTCAGTAAGGATATGTTAACGTGATCAAAGATGACGGTAAAGAAAACATTACTATTTCTAATAAGTGCTTTTCTTTTGAACTTTCTAATTATCAAAAATTCTTAAAAAAAGAGTTTCCACAAAATATTAAGCAGCATAACTGTTTTCAACATTGATAACAGTTTAATAAAAGCTTCTGAAGACTGAAGTAGCGGCTGTTGAAAATTCAGCTTTTTAAAATATGTTTTAAATTGTTAAAACAGAAAACATTTCTTTTAAATTGTAATAATATTTCACAATATTACTGTTTTTAAATAAATGTAGCCCTGGTAAGCATTTAAGAGACTTCTTAAGATATCTTACCCCATACCTTTTACCGGTAGTGTTTATAAAATTCAGGAAGAAAAATGTTCAGAAATCAATTTTTTAAATATAATGTTTGCGTTCTCTGCAGGAAATCTATATTGTTTGCATCATGAGGGGTGCTAATTATCATCCTGTGAAGATGATGAAAGTTCGATCTGGAGTGTTTGTGAGGAAATAACATTATTTAAGAACAACAAGATGATCAACCTCAGATTAAAAAAAAAAAAACAACAAAAAAAAAAAAAAAAAAACAACCTTTCTAGTATAACACATCCATGCTGAGTCACTTTCTCCCTTATTGTTTTTGTAGAAAGAAAACGACAGCACAGCAGACATTCTTGTCCTGACCTCTGGTTCTATACATCTGTAGGGTCAGTGTGTGTCTCAAAGGAGGTCACTGGATGAGCAAGTGGACGCTGTTATTGTACAGAGACCTTCAATGACGCAAAGGACAGTTTCTCCTGCAGTAACACTCCAAAACATCTTAGGAAAATCTTTAATTAACTTTTCTCCTTGAAGTGAAAAATTTTATGGGTTTAAGTGAGAAACTGGATCATTCTCATTTAACAACAGAAAATAGGATGAATGGATTTATTCAAAAATAAGGCAAAAAAAAATTGTTGATAGTTAATTTATCTCATCAACTGTGAATAATTTAGTGAATAATGACTTAAATTCAATTTTGTTTCCAACACAAAACTATTGTATAGCTTTAAAGTCATATGAACCACTTTTATAGTGCTTTTGTGTCCTTTTTGAAGTTTCAATGTTCAAGATCATGGAAAACAGTCATCAAATTTTCTCTTTGAAAGTCGTGCAAGTCAAGTGAATCAATATTAGGGTGAATAAATGATAATAGAATTTCTATTGTTGTATGAACTATCCCTTTAAAATCTTGGAGACTGGAGGCCATGTATAAATCTTCTTTACTCAAAGCAGATTTCCAAAGGATAGGGCCTACTGTTTCAGAATATGAAGGGGATGCTATTTTCAAAGTCATCCCCAATCCAGAGCACCCAAAGGAGGCTGTCAAATCCATGGTTTGGTCTCAATATGACTCTGATCACATAACCTCTGTCATCCTTTTCTTGTGAACCCCTCCAGCAAAGGGCTCAGGAGATGGATTCAGACACAAGCCTTCACCGTGGGATCCTGGACAGAAATCCAGCCAGATTTAGAAACTTCATGTAGGTTTACCTACAGACTGTCAAAGAAGTGTGCTTTTCATAGAAGCTTTTTTTTTTGCTTTCATGGGCATGAGTCACTACGAATATGGAAATGAATTATGGTAAACAAGAAATTAAAATTAGGAGACATACTCCTGAAAATGCTACTTTAACTGCTTGGAGAGAAATACTAACATATTTTGTGAATGATTTATTTGAGAAGTCTGTCAGTCCGCGGCAGACTGAGTGTGTACATGAATCTTGCAATGACAGAGTCAAACCCACTTCCATTTCTTTCCCGTGTCTGATAATATCTCTGACCTTGTGTCCAACTGCACCTCTACAGAAATGCAATGCTGCTGCCGATCGATTTTTTAGTATGGCCTCCCCCAAGTTCTCAGCTCCTCTGTGAATGAGCATAAAGAATGTCCTCAGCTTAACCTTAATCTTTCCAGTGTAAAACAAAAGAGTCCTCCAATCCCGAAGACACGAGGCCTAACAGACACAAACGATGCAGACTGCTAATAAATTGGAAAATACTGAATATTGTGTATGAAAGAAGACTATCAGGGGCCAGCCCAAAATTCTATAATTTAATTTTGCCTGTCTACCATGTCAGAGGTGGGGCCTTAAAACTAGATATAAGAAGTACAACTACTACTTTAATAATAATAATAATAATAATAATCATATCAGAGTACCAACTAATACCACTACTGTAAACGAATAAAGTTAATAAATAAATTCAAAATAGGCCAAAATAAATAAATAAATACATACATACATATATAAATACTACTACTAATAATATATTACAATAAAAATACTTTAAATTGTATCTTAAATAAAAAAAACATGATGAGACATCTTTAGATTACTACCTGATATATCCATAGCAAAATAAAATAAAATAAAATAAAATAAAATAAAATAAAATAAAATAAAAAACAAAATAAAATAAAATGCTTCAAGGTCTTCTGAAAAAAGTGTATCTTAATTTAGTCTGTATTTACTTTTACATACTTTTCTTTTTTCAATTTTATTTTAAAGTGAGGAAATCAGACGGTACTCTGATACAGTACTCAAAGGTACTTCAAAGTATACTTGCATATTATATTAAGTGTGTCTAAACATCCATAAAGGAACATTTTAGCAGTGTCACTGTATACAGCTATTAGACAGCTTGTCATCATACATGTTGCACCAGGGTTTTCTATAACAGTGCAGAACTGTTAGATTCCAGCAGTGCAATTTCGGCCTGTTTAGCAACCTGTTTTTTTTTTGTATGTTAAAAAAAGAGACTGAACAACACATGACCAGTACACAGCAATGACATGCTAAGAACACTGTGACATGAGCTGCAAACTACAAGCACAACAAAAGCGGTCAAATCCAAAATAGACCCGGAAGTCGCTTGTGTCCCATCTCTGGATCAGCAGACCTGATGGTGTTCCATCCATCTGCCACTGTACAACCCAGGACAAAGCAGCATTAAGCTAAAGTGGAACTTATCAATCTTCTCTTCCTGGCAGCCAGTGGAGGGGAAAAAAGTGAAGAGAAAAGAAAAAAAAAAAATGGGCCAGTCTGTCTCGCTGATGGAACAACTTCATTTATAACACAGCTGATTGGGCACAGACAGGTAGGCCTCATGTAGCAGTGATGCAGACAGAAAGAGAAGAAAAGAGCAGACAGTAATGCTCTGCCTGCATTCAGTTTCCACATAACAGAACAGCTGCATCAAGCTTGCGATAACAAAAGCCCCCTCTCCGTTTCACGGAGCGTCTTCCTCATTAATTATCCTCTATCTTGGGAAAGAGGAGGCATGTGTTTGTCTAGACATTCAGAAGTGATCAACTGATAAATGGCTTGCTTAACGGACCCAGTCCATTCAACTCCCAGAGCATAAAACACTTTGTACAGGCCGTATTGGTGCCTTTGCCTCAGTCAGAACCTAAACAACTTTTCGTTTTGCATCATTAGTTGGGAAGGAGTTAATGCCGCCTGAAAAGGAACTAAAGGTAGGCAGCCACGCGCCAATTCTCTGCAAGTCTTTCCCAGAGCAGGCTGGTGGTCTAGACTGGCTTTATGAGGACCTTCAAAGGCACTTAGGAGGTGGAAAGACGTGGCTCCATTCCATGCCAAGCCTAATTAGGTACACATCAGAGGGCCCGTGTGAGAAGGTGGGCCTTTTCTTACACATGGACCCCTTGCAACACCATTATATGCACGGACTCTGGAGACAGGCACTCAAACAAAACACAATCTGGGCAATATACACACTGGGTCCAAAAACGCAGCCAAGCCACAATCTCAAACCGGGCAGGAAGCAGAGCTCTCGTCCCCGGCCAAGTCTATTACTCCCCAGATCACCTAGCTCATAGACGCAGAAGGTGACCGGGAAGTGGAAGGAATTAGCCGTTTAAAGTGAGCAGGGATGACAAACAGTAACTGGCAGGTCAAATAGCTTCTCTTGCCCAAAAATGCAATCAAACCTTACAAATGTGGGTAATGCCTCAGTACACTCCCTCTGTATGCCACTCCAAAAACTGGCTTGGTAACAGAACATGGCTGTATAGGGCACAACTGAGGGTGCAAAAATGGCAACATGCATTTTTATCAACTATACTAAACTAGATTAATAATAATATTAATAGTTTATTTTTGTAATTATTGATTAAATTGTATATTTAAATAAATTAAACGTTGTAATATAATGATATGTGTTTAAAGTACCATATCAGAGTACTACACAACAACCAATAATAATAATAATAATAATAATAATAATAATAATAATAATAATAATAATAATAAACATTTTTTTTTTGTAATTGTTGATTAAATTGTATTTTTAAATAAATTAAACATCATGGTATTATAATGGAATGCATTTAAAGTTCTGCACAACAACCAATAATATTAATAATAATAATAATAATAATAAATACATATTTTAATAAGTGAATTCATTAATACATAAGTAAATTAATAATTTAAATTAATTAAAGTATTATTTATGGGTTTAAAACGGCATCATGCATTAAATGCATTAAATTTTTCACTAAATTAAATCAAATTTAATATTAAGGTATATCACCTTTCGAAGCTGTTGGGTATTTTTTTTCCAGCAAGGACACATTAATCTGATCAAAAGTGACAGTATAAAAATATTTATATTAAATAAATGCTGTCCTTTTAAAATTTCCATAAAAATACTAAGAAACCACAACTGGTTTCAACATTGATAATAACAGGAAATGTCTGAGCAGCAAATATTACATATTAAAATGATTTCTGAAGAATCATGTAACACAGGGCTGGAGTACTGGCTGCTGAAAATATAGTTTTTCACCAGAAATAAATTAACTTTAAACACAATCAAATAGAAAGCAGTATTTTTAAACATTTCACAATATTACTGTTTTTACCATATATTTCATGAAATAATTGCAGTCTTGGTAAGCATAAGAGACTGTCACAATATCAAATGTGATGCAAATGCAAAAAGAAGTCAAAAGGCAAGTTCATTCCGGGACGAATATCGCCCACGATTATCATCGAGTTATCAAAACAGTCTTGGAGAGCACACTTGATACCTAATGACGAAGAGGAAGTAGAACAAGAAGATGCATCGAGGCAAGATGAATGTAGAGCTGCTGGTCTCACTGGTGTCTGAACACAAAGAGCTTTATGACAAACGCGACAGCAACTACTAAAATCTCGATAAAAGGGAGTTGTTATGGAAAGGAATTGAAGATCAAATAGGATTTGATGTTTACGGGGGGAATTTCTGTTTTTCATTAAGCACCATCTAAAGTCAGGGAGTGAATTTGCACGTTCACTCGACTCATCGCCAGCGAAAATCGCTTGGGTATGAACACAAAATACACGTCAAAAAACGTCTGTGATAAGCGTGCGATAATCGTCCCGGTGAGTAAAAGGGCTAAAGAGTAATCCTCCTAGACAAGTCTAGTACAAACACTCATCCTATGCCCAAAGAAACACAACTCCTTAAAATTCACATACAGTCTCTGTAGAAGTATAAACTTGCTGAACCATTTGAGACCCACCCACTCACTCAACCTGCCTCCTAGTAAACTAAAGCAAAAGCACTTCTACCTCAAACCCAAGCTTCAGAAACCCCTAGTTGAAAACAAGCAAACACTCACACTCATGGACAACACATATAATTAATATTCAGAAAAAGCAACATGAGAGGCCCATGTGTTGGTTGAGCTTTTCTCACAGTCCCTGTGGGTGAGGAGCAGCAGAAACCCTCTGTCCGTTCCACAGATATCCTAAGAAACATACACACACACACACAAACACAAAGACGCACACACGGGACACAAATGCAATTTATGGCAGGAATCAGAGAGTTTGCAGCTCAGTGCTCAGGCAGGAGAGATGAGGTTATCACCTCTATCTCCACGCCGGTGGGGGCCGCAATAAAATCATACCTCAGCAACAGGGCCCGGCAATGAGATTTGCAGGACAGTTGTAAATGTTCCAGAGTGCTTTCTCTCTCCCCAGCTCTCTCTCTCTCTTTATTTCTGACACAAGGGCACCCTGGTATTTCACCCCACTTCCCACCAACAGCGGATGCTTTAAGGCACGTATATTTGGAAAGGCTTCATGCTCAAATATAACATTAGGAGCTGCAGAAAGGACAAAGCTAGGCTGCTTGTTCGCTTAACACAAAAACAAGTTCTGTGGACCTACTAAAAGTATCAAATCATATTTTCAAATAGAACTTAGATGTATAAGGCTTCGAACAGGTAAACCATAAAGCTACAGTTGAAGGGTAGAGATTCAGTAATGGACTTAAATTAGAAGATTACTTTTTAAAAGTGTGTTAAAGAGAAAAACAGTCAATTAAATAAGTTATAGTACATTAGGGGTGTAATGATACACATGTAACCCCTCTCTCCGGGTCCTCGCCGCCACACCTCGTACTTGCTCCAAGTGGGCCTCGAACCCGGGTCTCCGGCATGGGAGGCGGATGCACTAACAAGGAGGCTAAAAGGCTGCAGCCACTAGAGCGTCTCTTGAGATCAGTGGAGTGAGGTTTACCTGCACAGCGCCTACTCGCTGGCCTCCGTTACACTCACCCCCCTAAACCTCACGCCCATCCGGGTCACGGCACCAACGTAACCCTTCTCTCCGGGTCCTCGCCGCCACACCTCTTACTTGCTCCAAGTGGGCCTCGAACCCGGGTCTCCGGCATGGGAGGCGGACACACTAACAAGGAGGCTAAATGACTGCAGCCACAACTGACATGACGGTTCGGTAAGCATCTTGGTTTAGATGTTACGGTTCGGTATGGTTTCGGTACAGCAGGAGGAAACAGACTAAATATATATATATATATATATATATATATATATATATATATATATATATATATATATATTTTTTTTTTTTTTTTTAATAAAACAATTGTTTACTGAACAGATTGCTCTTTCTTTCAATAAATTCAATTATAATTTAAATTTTTTCTAGGTAAAAAAATCTAAAAAAATATAGGGAGCCCTTTTACATTACCATAAGGTTACAATTAACAACAGAGCCCAAACTTAAATTGAATTGCTATTTATTTATAACTATAATAATCAACACTCAAATTATTATTAATTAAATAAAAAATTGTATGCAAACATGTACATTTTAAATTAACTTCTTAATTATACAATTTCGATTTGTTGTTGAAATAGAATACTTTACAGAGTCATAACTTGTTTCATAAAATATTTATTTAAACATATACATTAAATAATTAAGACATCACTAACAGGTAAAGTAAACATAATGAAGTATAGTCTAATATTTCACAAAATGCTAGCAAATAACGAGCTGTAGACACAGATGACTTGCCTGAGGTAAATGAAATGCTACATGACATTTTGACATTTAATGACGTCTTTCCATGGTTAAAAAACACTAATTGAGTGATTAGGTGAGGGGTGAGATATTCATTCATGTATATTTTGCATTAAAATATAAATAATAAAGTGGAAGGGGTGATCACACTGAATGAGCTCCATTAGAACTGAGGCATTAATATACGGCGATATGTTGCGCCTCATCAAAGAGCGTCAAAGTGGCATTTATTGTCTGAATTTCCTGAAAAAATTGAACGATTTTGTCAGTACACATGCATATCGAACCAAAAGACCTGTACCGCAAATTTTCGGTGCGGATATGTGTACCGTTACACCCCTAATATATATATATATATATATATATATATATATATATATATATATATATATATATATATGTGTGTGTGTGTGTGTGTGTGTGTGTGTGTGTGTGTGTGTGTATCAAAAATTAGACAATTATTGATGAAATAACTCCCAAAATTTGCATTTAAATACGGAAGAACACCTGGATGGAAAGGTCAGGTGCTAAAGTTGAGCAATGGGGCCTGAAACCACTGATTTGGTTTATTGTCAAACTCTCAAGTCGACGCATCGAAGCCACTGAAAAATTATTCAAAAACAAACCAGTTCTTAACTAACAAAGTTTGTGTCCTCTCATCCCTCTCATGCTCTCTTCCTCTGAGCAAGCAGCTTACAAGTGTGGAGCACTTCATCTTTGGTAAATGGCTGTATGATACCTCCTGGCTTAAGTGGAAGACTAAAAGGAAAGTCTTTTAAAATCACAATCGAACTTCAACAAGCACACCGAGGCAATAGAGCCATCCATCAGCAGACCGGTACTGCTCGGTAATATCACCTCAAGTGAGGTGGAGACTTCATCTCAATAAAAGCCCTCCTTTTGTGACTACGGTGGAAGAGGGATTAATATGGAGATGCATTTGGAAGGAATATGGGTTTTTTTATCGCCGTGGTAACCCGACCCAAACTTTGTCACTGACACCCCCCACCCCTCATACCATCCCGGAATAATGAAAATACATACAAAACGCATCCCTCTGCGTCTTAGAAATGTCATAGCATAAATATTGCAGAGATTCCCCCTTTCGCATCCTAAGGGTCTATATAACACATGGCACAAAATGGATGGCGCTCCAGCATAACAAGGTCTGGTCGTCATAAAAAGCTTTCAGACAAATGGCATACCGGCCTCTCCAATAAATTACGAGAACAGCGCTCAGCTAAATAAATGCACCGACATACGAGTGGACAGGACGGTGGGTAATTCATCCTATCGTTTCTACTTCTAACGCTGACTCCGCCCCCATGTCTGTCCTCCAGTATGTGATTTGAGCTTTTGTACTAAACTCTTTGTTATGTCTAAACATATGCAGATGTCCCGTGCCAGTGAATATCCTGAATAGGTGCATATGTGTGTGTTGTTGATAGCTGGTTCATCTAAACAGATTTTTCCAGCACACAAGTGTGTGTGTGTGTGTGTGTTTGTGTGAAGGAAGGCATGTGGAGCTCCAGTACTCTCTCTCTGAGATCTCAAATGTTCTGACATCTCTCTGCCCTCAGGACAGCAGTGGGCTGCTAGAGTTCCACAAGGCTGTTTCATGGCAGGAGGGAAACAAGCAAATATCTACCTGCAGTTCCTCAGAGATGTCTGAGGGAGATAAAAGGAAGAAATGTTCATTACTGTAACATACTGGCTTAATTTTTAAGCATGTTTCAATACAAAAACAGACCAATAACAGACAAATGTAAGGTTTTATAAGCTGCTATGTTACTTAAGCGCTATTCTAACACATTACACATGTTTGGGAGCGACAGCTGCATTTACTACTGGAGTGTGACAATGAATTGTCCTGTTCATAAAAGAGCTTAAAGTAGCAGCTCATATGCAGTATGAATTAATAACTGAAGTAAATGTCGTGATAGTGTTGAACAGCCATAGTGAGAGTGACAAATTTAATTAAAGATGGTGACATTTATAATTTGTTTTTTTTTTAGTTTCAGCATTAGTTTTTCTAATTGGCTGATAAAAGATAAAAGCTTTTATTTTGACAGTAACGGGACTTTTATTCCGCCAGCTCTGAGAGCATCATTCAGTTTGCTTGGTTGCTCTAGTTTAACAGAAGCACGGGAGTTTCCATTATCCATCTTGTTTAAAAGAACTAATTACAACTAATTAAATTTTTATGTCTAATACATTCTAACACTGCATGACGTGACAGACAACTAGTTGTCCAGTGTGGTTTGGCTCGTGCAATACAATGTTAAACAAACTCAGTCAGAACTGAAAATAATAGTTTGCTGCTATGAAAGCTACTAACTTATAAGGTAGTATTTTAACTGAAAAAATAAAATAAATAAAAAAGTCACTGATCTGAAGCTCTCCACAACTAGGCACCAGACAAACAACGTGGGATATTTGACTTAAAATGTATTAAGATCCTAATACAGTTTGATATTAAGCTAACGAGACAATATGAAACTAGAATACAATAGAATATTGGATAAAATTGTTCTTTTTAATTAAACATTATTTTTTAAATTGATAATCTAATGAAATATAGGTATGTTTATAATTGACAATCACAACTTATCTTCGATTAAATTTATCGCTGCACTTGTCGCAATGCATTCTGGGATTATCTTATCAAAGAATGATGCAACATGGTATCTTAGAAGAATAATTTAGCTACCAACCTGCTCACAATGCCTTAAAATGCTGTCTAGGTAGGTTTTGGAACAGAACTATGGTGTACAACGTAAAAGTAAATATTATAAAGATTCTTGAAAGCATTAGAGGCCTCAGGTGAGGGGAGTAAGATATCATTTAGTACATCTGCAAGTGAAGGGGGTTTTGCTGGATGATCAGAACAAGCAGAGGGCATTTGACCAGCTCGCTACGGAACAGTCTTAATCTTATTTGCCCTGTAATCCACACGCAGCTCCCACACACACTCAAGGCCACCGCATCAACACCCGATCCAGTGCTGCAGCCCTGTCACTCTGTTCTCCTCAACAGCAAGCAGGTCAAAGCAAATCAGGCCAGAGGAGGAGCTTGTACGGTGGCTAGATTCAGCAGATGTGACATTCTGAAGTACTTCGATTGTGCTGAAATCACAGACCTCTGCCCTACACAAACTATGGGTGGTTATCATATTATCTGATCATTTAGATGGTCATCACGAGGTGTTTAGGATTTCCAAGCCACTCTACAGTCAACATGGAATTGAAACTGGCCCTATTTACTATTCATGTATTTCCTAAAAAAAAAAAAAAAAAAAAAAAAAAAAAAAAAAATGGAAATACATGAATAGAATTATAAGTAAATTAATCAATGCATAAATAGATGATTAATTACAAGTAAAAAAAATACAACCATCATTCAGTTAATAATTGCCACACATTTGTCCTTTTAATTGTTTTTCGATCCACCTTATGTTAATACATTAAATACATTCAGTTTATAAATATGTATCCTATATTTTGCTATTACTAAATAGATTACTAAAAATAGATTAAAATGAAACAAATAAAATAAATGTAAACAATTATATGAAAGACATTTTTTTAAATACATGCATACATGTAATGCATAATAAATATATACAATTTCCAATGAATTGTTTAATTTAGAACCATCCAATTACTTTCCAAAGAATAATATCAAGGGCTATCTTACATTTTGTTGTTGTTGTGGTCAAACTTGTTTTACTTGAAAAATGCCACGTTATGGAACTACAGTGAGTTGTGATTGCCTCATTGCCATTGGTTGAGCAAGTATTGCTGTGTAGGGCCAGTCAAACTCTTAATAGAGCCAAAGTGTTTATACTTTTCTGGGAAACCAACCTATAAATGTCTTACTTATAGCTGGAGCCAATAGCTCTTCTTTGCTACAGCTCCAACTGGAAAAAGTAACACACTTCAGTCTTTAACTATAATAAAACCCATAAGTTGAATCCCAACATTCAGTCCATTATTGTCAAGTTATGTTATGTTTTATGAAAATAAAACCGTACATTTCATAAAAGGACATGTTTCCCAGAATGCCTTGCAGCTTCACAGTGAGCCCATTCTGAATCAATTCCAGCAGTAGCAGGAGAAGCCCAGCAGGATTAAACAGCATTCTGGGCCTTGGCCAATTAATCAAAGCAGAACTGCTGTAGAGGGGAAAAGACATTTACTCAAGACTCCTTCTGCACACCAACAATAAGCACAGGCCATTTCCTGGAACCTGCAGCATGTTTTAAAAACAGTGGGTCAGGCCGATAATGCTGCTTTGAGCTGAATGCTGCTCTCCGAGCACAAACAGCTCTAGGCCAGACCCTGAAGGCCCTACCAGAACTCAAGAACTTACAACATGGCACCAGGGCTGAAACAAGATCAGAATAATCAAACAGAAATTTCATTGATAAAAATGCCACTGAAGCCCCAGCTTCTAAACCAGGCATGCTACACTGATTCCAACTGCCAGACCTCGGCTTATAGACTCAGCCACACGTTACATTTGGTCTGGACTTAGACATGGATTTAAAAAGGCTTGTGATGCTAGTGGTGCACAAATTACACAATTTACTTTTAACAAAGGACAGTTCAAGCAAAACCGAACTTTCTGTCATTGCCCTCTTTTTTTCTGTGGAACACAAAAGAAGAAAATTAGCTAAAAAAAGAAAAGAAAAAGCAACTGTTTCACACCACTGACTTACACTGTATGGACAAATATAAATAAATAAATAAAATAAAAACACAATATAATATAATTTTAAAGAATGCTGAAATACTATATTATTTTTTTATTTGTTTATATAATATAATATAATATAATATAATATAATATAATATAATATAATATAATATAATATAATATAATATAATATAATATAATATATATAAAAAGCTGAAACTGTATTGAGTAATAAACATCTAGAATTGGATGCCAACAGTTTGGCAATGGGTTGATATTCAAATCTATGAAAATAAATCCACATGGATTAAAATTGGAATCATCTTTAGATAGGATTCAGTTTGAGGTTTAATTTGTTTCAGGGAAACAGCTCAGTCTGTTTATATGTTCTACTACATTTTCTTACACTAAGATTTTTGGCCCTGTAAGCAAACGCTGACCCTCCAAATCCAGACAGTAGCATCTTTTATCCATGACGGGACAGCATCCATCAAAAATCTCATAAATGATTTGCTTTTACTACCATAAAGCTATGGCACAAGCATTGGAGCAAACAGCATTGCAGAAAGAGGCCTAATAAACTAATAATGCTAATGAATAAAACACTGATTTATGAAATAAGACTTTAACTTTAAAGGATGTTCACAGAAAGACATTGATTATTAAAAAATGACAATTCATTATTTCTACTGTTGTATGAAACTGTTTGTCCACTTCTCTGCGATCATGAACTGAGCATTGTGTTTTGCCGATAAAATCTCTCAGCTCTCTGTAAACACCATTATATCCATGACCTTGACTCTGCTTGAGGTTTGAAGGGCGGCGAGACAGCAGTATCTGCGAGCACTAAAAAGATCCTGAATCATATTCTACGTAATTATTCGTGTTTTCATACTTCTTCAGCCAAAGTTGATGTTTGTTATTGGTGTTTCGCGACTACAGAGCGACATTTGAAGGTGATTCTACCTGTAGAAGACTTGAAATAACACTATTCAAGATCTACCCTTCAGCAAGACTCAACCACGAGTGCGATGTTTTCGCATTTATCGAAATCATGCCTGGAGCAGCTGTGTATCCTTCTGCTAATTAGCTTTAAATAGCTGATGACGATCTGGTTTGATTCAGGACACATTCAGCCACCTGAGCAGACAGAAATACAATCATCAAAACATCTGCCCAGAAGAAAATATTCCACAGTATAATGTGGACAACTGCAAAAGCAGCAATGTTAATAATTCAGTTATATATAACATGTCAGAGGTGTTCTTACACTTCATGTGGGGGATTGTGGGATCAAATTTATGCAAACAAGAGGGAAAAAATATCAAGAGGCAGCCAGTCACTGCGAGGTGCAATTTCAAAATAAGCCAAAACCAGTTCCTTCTGCATTTAGTGCTTAAATCATTTCATAAAAGTATATCTAATACAGATTTAATAGATGCTCTCCATTTGAATTTCTCATTTATCAAAGAATCCTAAAAATATGTATATCTCAATTTCCTAAAAAAGTGTATGTGTGTGTGTGTGTGTATTTGACCAATGCCAATATATGTGGTCCAATATACAATGACAATATTTTAATAATAAGTTTTATATATGCATGCTTAGTCATAGTATTTTTGTTGTTGTTTTGTTTGTTTGTTTTTAGTCCAGGTCTGTCTGAGCTTTTCAGTACTAATGTATATTTTAAGTATGCACTCTGTTAAAAGTTGTTCATGTTGTTATGTTAAGTCCACTAGGAGTACTCACTATGCATTCATTAGCAATATAGTGGTTACAAATAACAACAAACCTCTTGAACTTTAAAACAATTCCAGCCACCATCCAGCACTCAAACCCCACAGTAAATCAGTACAAGCACCAATTAAGTGCAGTAGCACATCACGCATACTTCACACACACAAGCTAACATATCACCCTGAATTCCTGACGCATAATATTTGCAATGAAATGGTTTGATATTTACATCGAAATGTGCTGCTCAGTCACAACTGTTCGGGGCTAATGTGCCACACATGGTGTTATTTCTCTGCCAGTTTAACACCAGTTGGCCCATCTCCCAAGCATCCGTGTAAAAGTATCTCCTGGCTAACGCGGTAATTACACCTTCATTTATGAAATGAGCGGGTGACTTGGGTTTCTGTACCAGAGAAAAATCGCATTACTCAACTAATTAATAACTTAATTAAAGCTTCTCGCACGTCAGGCGTGGCTGATTACATAATAATTAAAAGTAAATGGGTGACTTATTTAATGGCACCTTGAGAGCTGATAGAGGTGAATCGCTGTGATTAAGCCACCGCTGATCAACTGTCTTTTTTTTATTACTTTCATACCACCATACATGTCCCTTCATTAAGCTAAAAAATTAGTAGAAAAAAACAGAACTAACTGTATTCAAATGGCCACACGCTGATTCTTAACCCCAAAGTCCTCCTACAGCATCATTCAAGGGTACAAGATACCATAATGTAAGATTATAAAACCATTTTAATGCCCTTTGCATTAAACAGGCTGTTGTACTGTACCTTTAAGACTAATGCAAATTATATATGATTGGCTAACATTCACATACTAACACAGTTAAATTTGATGTTCATTACAAATCTGCTAAAATCTAAACAGGATCATAAATGATATCAAAACCATTAACATTTCAGATCTCTTGGAAGAGAGGCTTTGCTTTGTTTACATTAGAAAATGTCTAAAAAAGAATGTCAGGCTCTTTTATTTCAAAAGAGCAACTAAGTAAGTGCCAAGTGCCCTGTCATGAAACTCTAGATGGCACAGGCTGATGGGTAATACATAAATGATAATATTCACAGTGTTAAACTACCTGGCACAAGCTGATTGGTTCATGTTGCATATGCAGCCAATGAGCTTGCTGCTTTACATATAAATGGCTGGTTAGCATTCACTTGAGCATTTTGCAGCTCATCTTAAGAGTTCCCCTGAATCCCTCCACCTCCCCAGCTCCACCTGTATAGATCTGCTACAGGTAATTATCAGGGCTGGGCAAGTTAACACGTTATTATCGTGTTAACGCATTGATAAATTAAAGCAGACAATTATTTTATTGCACACTAATGCAGTTTATTATTGGGACACGGTAACACACGGCCCTCTTAAATATTGTTTTACAGATCTATCACTCTTGCCTCTCAGAAATGTACACGCAATCATGCTGCACGTGTCAGAAGTTCCCCACTCCGGCACGGATATCGCTTACACTACATGCGTACCACAGCCGATCCCAACTGAACCGTGCCAACGTGCACAGAGCAATCACACTAGTCAAACGAACCGGGCTTTGGGGGTCAAACGCGTTCGGGCACGGTTTAGATTGCCTAGTGTGAGTACACCCTTATACTCCCTCATCCCGCCCACAAGTCTCTGCCCGCCTGTACCCGTACTCGCCTATCAAGTGTTGTCCCGCATCGCACTCTGCTGTGTTGGGTCCCGCAATAGTGCAGGTCTCTCTCTACTCGGAAGGTGCCTGTTATAATGTTATGATCGAGGCTCTGGACTCTGAACATAACATGTTTTTCTGTAACAAACTATAAAAAAAATTATATTAAAACATTAATGCCTTGCAGTGGCAATTTGATTACATTAATGTTTAAGTTGAGATTTACAATAAATATTTTAACTATGTAAAAGGAATACTGCTGTAAAAAAGCACCTTATTTGTTTAAAGTGTTTGCAAAAAAAGTGTTTTTTTTATTTTGTTTTTATAGCAGTAATTGTAAATGAAAAAAAAAAAAAGTGCACAATACACTACTTTTGAATTCATTATTGAATTTTGTGCATAACATTACTGAAAAAAAAATGTTTGGCTACTATGGTTGTTTTGATATGGTTGGCTGGTCTTAGCTGGTTTAAGCTAGAAGTAGTTGGTTTTAGCTGGTCTCCCAGCCTGGCCACCTAAAACCAGCCAACCAGCTCAGGCTGGTTTTAGCTGTTTGTTTGTTTGTTTTTTTAGCAATGTGATTAATCACAGAAAAATCATGCGATTCATTGCAATTAAAAATGTTAATCTTTGCCCAGCACTAATATATATGCTATTTGTGCATCAGCAGTATGTCTTAAATACTCACAGCACCATATCGGCGCATGTATTGGCAATAGAAAGTTCCTGTACTTGCTTTGCTGCATATCCATTACCATGCTAAAAACTTTCGTGAGTTGTCACGATAGAAATACTGTACTACCCGTAATATCCCTCTTTGTGGGAAAAACAGCCTTAGTTGGTTTGCTGATCTTACTTAGTTTGTATTGGTCTTCCAGCCTGATTAGCCATAATGGCCCTAAAACTCCTCTAAAACTAGCCAAAAAGAGTGCTGAAAAAGTAGACATGTTTTTATAGGGCACAACCCAGAAAAGAGTTAGTATTTCTATTGTCCCAAAAGTTTTCCGTGCTGGAGAAAAAAAAAAAAAAAAACAGCCTAAAGCTGGTCTCCCAGACTGGTCAAGCTGGTTTTAGATGGTTGGTCAGCTGGTCTCCCAGCCTGGCCCACCAAAGACCAGGCTGCAAGATCAGATAAAACCAGTTAGTTTTTGAATGGGTTTCAGTTAGATGCCTGAAATAAGTTCATGTGGTTAACACAAGCTCAAGATATTTTAATGTTTTGTTACAAAACCTAAAACACATCAGTACTATTCCCGTGTGATTTTTAAAAAGCATTTACTTGTTTTGAAAAAGGTGTTTGCTAACAAGTGGTTAAACGGGACTACAGAGTTTGTCTGGGACATTAAAAGTCATCACGCTGAACAGCTAAACTCATCTAGTCACTAGTCGGCTCTTGCAGCCTCACTATATTTATAACTTTTTTGTAAATAAAGACAACAGTTTAATGCTTAATGGTGGTGATGTTTAAGCATATGACAGTGGTGTAGTTTCCTAAAAGCCTACATTAGGATTTTTACTTCCAGCATTTAGGATTTTTTTTTTTTTTTTTTTTATTGTGTTCATTTGTGAAGACTATCATGATGACCACAGAGTGGGTCACAGATCTTCTGTAATAATCCAAAACCAATGGAAAATCCTACTGGGTTTTAGACTAGGGCACCAGGGTGATGCTAACAACTGGACTGGCCTACAAAAACATGTCAGACCAGATAAAATGAACAAACCAGCTTAAGATGTATTGTTCCGCATGGATGGTACCTTTAGAATAACATATATTCTCTCTTGAATCCATGGAGCACATTTACAGGATTTACCACATGTTCCTCAATACAATTAACAGGATAAAGCGACAGCATGCTATTTTCTACATGACTCTATAATGTATTGTCCGCCAAAGTGGCTCTTTCTACATTCCTTCCAGCATACAGCAGATCGTCCTCATCACCTGCTCATTATTTCTTAGCCAGATTAGCAAAGGCCGATTGGCTTGGTCCTTTATCTATCGACGGGGTGATTATGCACTGACAATGTTAATGAAATTAGTCTCCTAATGCTTTTTGGACCTATTAAAAATGTGCAGATCCTCAACCCACAAGAAGTCTTTCAAGACACCCCCTTTTTTTCAAGCAGACTAATAGAATTCCCAGTGAATTCAAATGAACGCTGGTGATGAAGAGGGAAAGCAGCCATTATAAATCATGAACACACTGCTTTGTTTTTCATTTGAAGTGTGGCAGCCTGGGACTGCCATGCAGCTGAAATACAGCCAGGGAGAAGATGGCAATATGTGTGATTGTGATTTGGAAGAGAAGCGATTGTACCGGAACACATTCATAGACATTTAAACTGAGCTCGACCATTAAAATTAGCATTTGTGTGGGTGAGAGCCGCCTTGACTGCTAATACAAAATTAAGCCTTTACAAATTTATAAGGGCATCTCGAGACTCAGATATAGTAATGGCTTTCTTTTATGAAAGTTCATTCAATTAAGTCCCTTTGCATGGAAAATTTGACGTCTAGGTCGGAATAAATATGAACAAATTGCCTTTGTGTTGTAATGCTCGGGGCTGCGGCAGGAGATGAGGGAGGCTTTCGAAACAGGAAACATCTGAGGAAAAAATATGATTAAAATAACAATGTGCTGCTTTTCATATCCAACCACTGAGACTGACATCCAGCAATGACCTCTGGGAAAAAGCAACAACAAGGCATCTTTCACCATTTCCCCTAAAAACCAGAAGCGCCAGGAGGGAATCTGCAGCTCTGCAGCCTGATCGTCAAAATACTGCTCAGTTAACGTGAAACACAACAAAGTCCCTGGTCACTACTTAAAAGCGCTAGTCAGCAAGTTTCGACTCGCATAAGATGCGTAACACTCAAAAAACACGCCGCCGTGTCAGACCACACATCAAATGTGCTGTGCGGCTAATTAGGAGGGCTTGTCAGATTCGTTTGTGGCAGATGAAATAGATTTTTCTGAGCAGCGACGGCAGTCTAACAACAGATAAAAATCAAAGAAGTGTGAGAAAGGAGTGCGCAATAAAAAATAAATAGCTCTGGGTTAAATGAATCTTAAAGTCTTTTCAATTTCGCTGCCACAACATGGCAAAAGGTCAATCTGGTATGAATTAAGCCTCATTTGCGGCACTACAGAACACCGCGTCGTTAAAAAAATGAAAGCGAAATTGCGTGGGCAGCATCCGCTATCCCCCGTGATGACCATTCAGCCAAGCTCTAATCTCATCAGATGACTTCAATCAGCAATCGTTCTTTTTTTCTTGGTTAACTTCACTTCAAAAAAGCAGGTCTTATACTGCGAGCACCAACAATGACTTTATTCTCTTGGTTTTTATGGATATGCGCCATGCGTTGATAAAATCCCTTTTCATTCGTGCCTGTCATACGTTCATGTTTTACCTCTTCAGTATTCCTTTTGTCTCTGATCTTAAATGGAATCATATATGGGGAAACTCAAAGAGAGGTGGGATGGTTCCTTCCGTAGAACAGAGTGCTTATTCTCTTCATCCATGAAAGGCCCGTGTATTACAAATGGAAATCTCAATATTCCAAAGCACAGGCAGTTACGCAAACAACCATTTGAGCATGAAAAGGGCTCCGAATTACATTCTGATGTGAAATAAAAACCAAGATGGACTGTGCGCAAAGAAGAAATGGAACAGTTAAAAAGCTATGAGGCTCTTTGATTCATCATTGATTTCTGGGATAACACAAATACATCCGAACATAGTCATCAAGTCCAGCTCTTCTCCAAAACATCTCCCATACTTCTTATACACTTAGGGTGACCATACGGGCCATTTTTATGGAACGTACCCTTCCCAGGATTTCTATATTGCCTAAAATATCCAGGTTTTGGCTGTTTGCATCGATCGATCGTTGTATGACATTATTTCACGAGAGCTAAAGAGAGCAGAGCAGACTACTTTGGTGTCATACAATGATCGGTGTGCAGCTTCAAGTCGAATGCAAGAACATGTGTGCGTATGACAATAAACGATTTGAATCCTTGAATTGAATTTGCATCGCTTTGATCTTTCTCACCTTCTCATGCGCCACGATTGGTCGATTATGTACAATACCTGTACCTGTCAATACCTGTAAAACCGGTCAAACTACTTTGGATGCAATATAAAAATCCTGGCCAGGTCATGTCCCATATAAATGGCACATATGGCCACCCTATATACACTACACGACACTAAACAAAATAAAACAAATAAATAAAATAATAAAAATTAAAATTAAATAATACAATTAAATAAATTAAAATAATGAAATAAATAAAATAATACAAAATAAAATGAAACATTAAATAAAAATAAAATAAAATAAATAAATAAAAAATACAATAAAATAAAATAACATTAACTCTTGAAATAAACTTACATTATACAACTGAAAAGCTACACTGGAGAAAAAAAAATCACTCAGAAATCGCTTGTAAGTTTCACAAATAAATAAATGTTTATGCATTTGGCACTTTTATCCAAAGAGACTTAAGGCACACATGATTATTTTATTAATTTATTTATTTTAATTTCAGATTATAATATTTTATTTTTTATTTTTTTTTGTAAAACATATTCAAACAATCTGTTTAATTTACAACCTCTGAAAATATTTTTACAGTGCTAAAGGCATTTTATTGCTTGGGGTCATTTGTACAGTGCCTGGATTCATAGAAGAGATCCAGCTGTTCTATATGTTTCCAGGCCTCCACATGCAGAATTATTCATTCCATACCAGCTATCACAAAGCATTTGTGGCAGAGCGCTGATTTAACATAACACATTCTGACAGTCACCTGAGGATAACGGCACAAAGGAAGCGTCTGCCTACTCTGACGTCCTTCCTTTGCAAAAGCATCCTCTAAGCTGACAATGGATTTCCATTAGCTTTGAGTGAAACTAATTGATCTCCTTCACAAATGTTTTTTTCGCCTACAGGTATATCAGAGAAAGGGACACAGTACTCTCTGAAAGAGAGATCGGAAAGCCTGCGCTCTCAAACCACCCGATCAATGGAGAGATGGCTCACTTGAGTCACATCAGGCAAGAAACTGCCAAGCCACTTATTTTTCAATAACCAACCTGAAGCACCGAGAGAGAGTGAAGAGGTCTGTTGTTGCTTTATAAGAGTGAAAATACACAGTTTGGGGTGGAGGATTAAACGATGCTGAAAAAGAGACCACATTTTTTGCTTTTTCCTAAGCTGTTTATTATCCTGACACATGTAGAGAGATATTAGGATCACATTTCAAAGTGCTAACATTTCTGAGAGGCTTCAATCTGGGGAAGAAGGCAGTAAACAGGAAAAAAAGAAAAAGATGGTGACATTTATTGGACACACTTCTTGATGAAGATCTTCCAGCTATCCATGACCATGTCAAGATACATACCTACATTTCTGAGTTTAAGGGCCCAGCATATACAACGCAATTTAAAACAAATGCATAAGACACTTTTAAAGTCTGGGGGAAAAAAAAATTGAAATAAAAATTTAAAAATTAATTTATTCAACATGCATGTTTACTGTTGTTTTTAAAACATTTACAAATGCACAAAAAAAGTGCATTTGTCAAATTAAATTAGATATCATTCATGCAAGATCATTATTTGATATGACATATTGGACAATCCAGTGGCTGCACTTTAGAAAATAAATGTGTGTGATAAACTAACATTCAAAAGTAAAAAACAAACAAACCAAAAAAATATATATATACAGTATACATCATCATATTAGAATGATTTCTAAAGGATCATGTGATAATGATGAATTCAGCTTTGCATCACAGAAATAAATGATAATTTAAAGTATAATAAATTTAAAAACAATTATTTTAAATTGTAATAATATATCACAATATTACATTTTTTTTTCTGTATTTTTTTGATCAAATAAATGCAGGCTTGATGAGCAGAAGAAAACTTCTTTCAAAAACATTAAAAATAGTAATGTTTCCAAACTTTTGACCTGTACTGTATATATATATATATATATATATATATATATCTATATATATATATATATATATATATATATATAATATATATATATATACATACACACAGACACACACACACACACACACACACACACACACACACACACACACTTGAAGTGGATCAAAACCTTTCATCAAAGTTATCCTAAAACCAAAACCAAAAGGCGTTCTTTTTTGATCCACTTCAAATGTTGAATATTGTATATAATATTTTTATTCAGCAAGGACTCAACAGTGACAGCAGGGGCATGTAGAATATTATGAATGATTTCTATTACAAATATATGTTTTAATCAAATCATCCGTTCAGAATGTGTTCACAATATAAATAACTAAAATAATCGCCAACCCCAATATTTTGAATGGTATAGTGTATCGTGAATCATGATGGCAATCTAAAAAAGCAAAAATCTCCAACAATCTTCCAGGCTCTAAAAAACACTGTTTGGTCACTTTGCGCTAAATTGAATAAAGGCATGAAACCCTTATCATAAACAGCTCTTGTCGGGGTGCCCATGTGTGTCACCTCCGAGTGTTTGCATGTGAACAGCAATTGAATCTATTGGGGAACATCTCCTTATAGCAAGTTAAGAGGAAGAAAAAAGTAAACTTGTAACCTTAGAAACAGTTCCCTAGGAAACAAGGAGCAAGAAAAGGAACAACAGAGATGCACAAGGTAAACACGGTCATGTAATTACATTAATTATTCAAACGTGAGAAGTGACAAAAATGACCAAAAACAAAACATCCAGAACTAAAACGCCATATCAAAACACATCAAACTCACACAGGCTGAATAATTCTCTACTTTAAATGCAGCGCAGTTGATCCGCTCTCAGGAAATGAGTGATATTCCCAGTCACAGAGATGTCATTTCGGTGATGAACACGTGGGCCTTACAGGACTATTTTTAGCGTGGCACGTGTTAACGATGCCATCCAACCTTGTGTGCCCTGGCAAAGGGCCAGACATCTGCCACTGGGCCACATCTTTCACAGGGGAGTGACGCCATGTTTAATCACCCAGCCAGGTTGATTATCCCCCGTAGCCTCTACCATCGCACCACGTCTGCAACACGTTGTCATTCCGGGTGCGTGAGAGAGTGTGTACATGGCTGTCAGACAGAGCTCTTCTTGAAACGCCACCTCCAGGACCCTATTGTATAACAAAAGCAAAAAAGCCCTGCTTATCTATTCTCGCACGAGGAAACGACTCACGCTAACTACCCAATAAAGGAAAAGCCCTCGTATTTCCTAAACACTCCTGCTTTAATTGCCTTTATTTGCTGCGAGAAATTAATTTTGAGAGAGAAGGAATGCAAATGTGCATGAATAAGTTACTAGATAAACCCATTTCACAGTTTAACAGCTGGGAGTTGTTTCTGTAATTTTCCATTTTAAAAGGCGACGACACCAGTTCACATATTTGGGCTCGGCATCTTCGAGGAAGATTAATCAAATCACACGCTAAGCAAATATGTTCCCCCTCACAGCGCCACAAACAACCTATCTAATATGTCATTGGCAGGGTATTAACACACGTGCGCTTATGCTCGAGCAAATCTGAGCGCCGGCTTCTTCCTGTTTAGCACCGATATACATTCACTGTGTCGGCTAATGCAACGCTGCACAAGACTGTGATGTGTCACAAGTAAAAGTTGAGGCCAGTTTCTCACAACATCAACATCTAATGACCGGTATCATACCGTGCTATTCACAGCATCACTTGCAGGCTATAATGATTGTGTCAAGAGACCAATGACAAGAAGTCACTGCTTGCTGAGTCCATTAATGGCAGTTTAGTATGAGAAGTAAAGACAGGTGAAGGAGACACAGCAGTTATGCACTACAGTAAGTTACTAGAAGGGCTTTATGTAAACAGTTTTGTTAATAGCACTCCTTGGTGATGTCACAATATGTCACTGTATGCTGTAATTTACAAGTTCTACTTTGCTCATGAATATTAATTATGTTTGCCCAGTAACTTATTGGCTGAAAGGAAGACTTGTCACGTGTGAACTAATCAGCTGTGCATAAATGAATCCTCCTATTATGAGAGCATGGTTTATGAATATTCATTATTTGACTGTGGGCAACACCTGACCCAATTAATATTCATGCACTTTACCTTAAATTTATATTGGGATGTACACACAGGGGAAATTTTGCACTTAAAAACAACTACATGCAACACAATGGAATCCAAACCGAACTCTGAAAATATACAAATGAACCAACAATTAAAAACCTCCATAAACGTGTTCTAACAAAGCTTATCTTCAATAACAGCTCGTCTCATCACACTCTTTCAAATGCCTTCTGAGCTTTTTTTTTTTTTTAAACCACTCCTATAATATTTAGTTTGACCTCCTGAGCTCGACAATCAGTCTTTTCCTATTTTTTTATGAAAGTATTTTGTACTCTGTTGGAATGTACCAACTGTATGACAAAAAGCATGTAATCATCCCAGTGTCTCTGTCGCTCCTCTCTCTCTCTCTTTTCATCCTCAAACAACCTGAGCCCCAGATTACCATTAAATCATTGATTAATGTTTTCTTTTTTCCTCTTTCTGGATAACGCTGATATTCTGTGACCCAAATCCAGGAGCCTGTGTTCAGTCTGCAGCTGGGGAGAAAGCAAGACAGAGAGAGAGAGAGAGAGAGAGAGAGAGAGAGAGAGAGAGAGAGAGAGAGAGAGAGAGAGAGAGAGATTTTCTCTCTCACGGGTGAGCTGCCTCTGCCCAATCAGACCGCCATTTCGGCCCGGTGGGTGCTTGGCTCAGTTCAGGATTAAGAATGACACTCAAAGGAAGCTGAGCTTCAGCCAGTGGCCTGACTCTCCAGCAGCAAACACACTCTGGCACTCTGTCTTATCTGGGAGAGCTGACACTAAAAGCACCTTGCTACATCTATAAGGAAGCTTGTCGTGTACCGCTGCTTGCTTTCTCACTTTTTCTTCTTCTGTAAATCTAGACGAGACTAGAGGTAAAGAAAGCAAATACTGTGCACTATACAATAACGGTTTGTCAGAGCCCTCCCTATCTCTCTGGTCCTGGAGCCTGTCAGTCATCCAAAAGCACGGTCAAATAAACCATTACAGGGGTAAATGCAAAACCAACCCCTTA